>NC_133620.1:400801070-400986070 GCF_048593235.1 Sminthopsis crassicaudata
GATCCTGTTATTATCCCCATTTCATAGATGAACAAACTGAAGCAGCCAGAATTTAAATGATTTGTCCTAGGTTACACAACTTTTTAAGTGTCTGAACAAAATAATAATAATAAGTAACATTTACATAGCATTTTAATATGTGCTAGACACTGTGCTAAAAACACTTTGCAATTATTATCTCATTTGATCTTCTTAACTATCCTGGGTCTTGGTAATATTATTATTCCCATTTTACAGATGAAGGAATTAGACATTCAGAACTTAAGTGACTTATCTAGAGTAAAGTTTGCAAAACACTTTTACAAATATGACCTTATTTTATCCTCACAATTACTTTGGTACGTAAATGCCATTATTAGCCCCATTTTACAAATGGAGAGACTGGGGCAGGGAGGTTACGCTACTTGCTAACAAATGGCTAAGGGTAGATTTGAATACTGTTAATCTTGACCCCTAGACCAGAATTTTATCTACTGCACCACCCGATGCCTCTCTCCAACTCATCCTAGGCACAATGGGATGTCTCACAGTCTCTGCAAGCCATTGAAGGCTGCAGACCTGGAGACCAGAAATAATGTCATGTGAGGGAGAGGGAGATAACTGCAGAGAAATCCGGACAGATCTCTGTGAGAAACTCAGGAGGGGACAGGTCTGCTGGACGTTCAGAGAAGGCTTCTTGGAGCAGGGCTGGGGGACAGTGGGAGCAAAGGCAGGGGAGGGGGAGGAGGGTAGATGGGGGTGTGGGCAAGAGCACAGTTTTCCAGAGTAACTGAGAGCTACAAAGGATTAAGTCAGAGCCTGTCAAATTCTATTTATTCCTCCTTCAATAAAACACTTTCAATTTCTCTCCATTTTTCTCTGTTCAGACAAAGGTCTCTTATCTGGCTTCATCTATGGTCAAAGGAGGTGATTCCTATGAAGTTGTGCTCACCATCTCTTTGTTTATTCAAATGTTCCCAGCTGACATTTCAGATACACCTGCCACATACCAGGCCAGAGCGGCCCATATCTATAAGTGAGGTCATTGGAGAGCAGGTTGGCGTCAGATGTACAAGTCTCTTGAGGTCATCTTGTCTGACCTCCTGCCTCAGGCTAGGGGATCTGCCTCTAATCCTTCTGATCTGATACCCAGAGGAGGACATTGCATCCTCCCTCAGTGTCCCGTCCTGTTCTTTACTGTTAGTTCCAACTTTTCCCTGCAGAGACTCATGATTTTGAATTCAAGGTTTTGATTTAGAATTTGTGATGAATTTATAAATAAGATGCTGTCAGAGTTGTATTACACTGCCCATGATAAGTTTAGCCACAGTCTCTAATATTCAGGCAACATCTAAATTTGTACTCTTAATGTAGTTAATAATAGTCCAAAGAGGCTCTTTTGCTGTGGTCCCCCTGTCACTCTTCTACCCCTGAAACACAGTGACTTGCTAGATAATATATTTATATTTCCTGCTTAGAAGCTATTTAGCCTTAAACCACTCTAATTTTTTAAGCCTTTGGACAGCCTGAGAATGATATTTTTGTCCCATTCCCTGCCTCCTTTTTTCCTTTTCCTTTTTTCCCTTTTGTCCTTTCCAAACAAATCGCTTTCTTCCTTTACCTTCTCCCCTTGGACAGGATGTTCTTCCGATCCCTGTCCATTGTCCTGTTATGGGAACAGATGGGATCCTCCTCTATGCCAGAATTGCATTGATTTAGAGAGAAACAAACTGTTTATCTTAGGACTCCCTCTCCACGTCATGGAAGCGACTGGGTGGCTCAGTGGATAGAGAGCTAGGCCTGGAATCAGGAAAGTCTGAACTCAAATCTGGCCTCAGACACTAACTAGTGACGTTGGTCACTTAACCTCAGTTTGTCTTAATCCCTGGAGAAGGAAATGGCAAACTACTCCGATATCTTTGCCAAGAAAACCCCATGTCTAATATGAAAGATCAAATACGATTGAGCGACTGAACAACTCACTCCACTGTCTAGGAAACACACTCCACAGATTAGCCTTAGTACCATTTGAGCAAGACTCTTGGTGTCCCAATTCCCTCTGCCTTTTTTGCCCATGTCTTCCTCCCTAGACTTTTGATGCTGTTCCAGTGCCCCTTACCCTGTTCCAGAAGTGACCTAGCTAAGGGTAGGTGTTCTGTCATGAGAAACTACTTAAGAAGCTGCCCTTATTAACTCTTACCATGAAAAGAGTAAAAGCCCAATGAGTTCTCCTTCATGAGACACTAGCAGAGCAGTGAGCCATGTGGCTTAAGTGCAAACTAGTCCCCTTGGTGGGTTAGTTGGTTGGGGAGCCGAGTTGGTTAGAGAAAGGATTATATCATTGCATTGTTTTTCAGAAGAATCCAAAAGGAAAGGTCTTAAATGCCCAAAGAAAGCCAACTTTTAACTTTTTTCTGTTTCTATATAAAAGCCACAGGAAGGCTGAGCATTTTTCCTTATATTCAGGGAGAAAAAATAAGTGTCACTTCTGAATTTCCCCTGCCACCAGGTTAAGGCATTTATTCTTTTACAAAGCTCACCCAAGTACCTATGACTTAATGGGAAGGGGTATTGATCTGCTTTTCAGAAGGAAGATGGCTCTGTGAACCGAGACTTCAAGAAGACCAAAACAAAGGAACAAGTTACTGAAGCTTTCAGAGAATTCACTAAGGGAAACCGTAACATCCTGGTGAGTAGCATCCATCAGGGCTTCTCTTCCTGTAGGCTCCTTGAGGACAAGAAGTGTATTGATTGTTTTTCTTTATAGCCTCGCTGCCTCACAGAGTGCCTGAATGCCAGCAGGAATCGGTTCAGCACAGGGTCTCAATATTCATATTAGGAAAATAAAATAAGTCCTACTCAGTAGGCAGATACACTTATACTGTGTAATCTTATTGTACATTTTTCCCTGAAGTCCTTATTGTTTTAGGATGTAGATTTTAGCTCTAGAAGGACCTTAGATCATCTAGCTAATCTTCTTTGTCTTGCACAAAAGAAACTGAGGTCCTGGAAAGGGACTTGTCTAATAAGATTAAGCAGACTCTAAAAATTCATGGCTAGTAGATTTAGAACATTTCATTCTAAAGCTGAGTTAGTGTTTGTTGTGAGATGGTTCTGGAGGGGAAAATGAGGCAGGTGACCTTGCACAGCCCTCCTTCACTTAAATCCAATTCAATTGCTACCATGGCATCCCCTCTCTGATGTCATGGTCCTCTTGGAGAATGAAGAATAAACAACAGCAACAAGTCTTATGGATTCCTGTGTACTCCTGACTTCTTCCTTCTTCCTTCAGTCATTGGGTGTAAAGGGAGTATATCCAGAAAGAAAAAAAAAAAAGAAAAAGAAAAAAACAGATGTGAAAGAAGGCTTGAGAAGGAAGAGGCATAGATTAATTAGGTTTTTTTTTTTTCATTTTCTACTGGCCAGATAACTCAGAATACTCAGCAGGACATTGCATCCTCCCTCGAGCAATACTCAGAACCAGGCAGAGCACCAAGCCAGGGGCCAGAATGAGCTGAGTTCAAATTTGGCCACAGACACTCAGTAGCTATGTGACTCTGGCAAGACATTTAATCCCTTTTTTGTCTCAGTTCCTCATCTGTAAAATGGGAACTCATTAGAAAAGGAAAAGCCAAACTCCCTAGTATCTTTGCCAAGAAAACTCCATGGGGTCATGAAGAGGAGAGCACTACTGAACAACATATATGAGTATGTATGTATGTATGTACACATAGCTATATGATTCAGAAAAACTTTTAAGTGTCATATAAGTGTCGCCTCTGAGGATATGGATATATAAACGTGTGTACACACATACATGTTTATTATATATTTTATTGTGTGTATATAGACATACAATATGTATACATGTTTCTCACAAAAACTTTCAAGGGTCAAATAAGTGTCACTTTTTTATACATACACACAAAGATACACACATATATGTATTACACATGTACATACATATTGCTCAGAAATATTTTAAAGTACCATATGTTGCCTTTAATACATACACACACATTACTTGTATAATATTATATATGTACACATTTATGTTCAAGCTAATATGTAAGTACACACATATTGCTCAGAAAAACTTTAAAACTGCCATGTGTCACCTTTAAACATATACACATAGATATACACATATCACCTGTATATTATTATACCTGAATGCATTTATGTACAAGCTAACATGTATGTACACACATATTGCTCAGAAAACTTTCAAGTGTCATGAGTGCTACCTTTTATACATACACACATATCGTATATGTATGCATTTATGTACAAGCTGATTTGATCGGCCCAACAATCTTGGGATGTAAGTGCTGTTATTATCCCCATTTTACAGATGAGGAAACTTTTGAGATTGAGGAAACCCGTCCACAGTCACTGATCTAGGATTGATCTGAGGCAAGATAAGCATCCAAGTCTTGTTGAGGCAATTATGCTGTAGCGGATTTAGAATTGAGAAGGCTTGAGTTCGAAACCTGTCAGCCCATTACTGGATGGGTAGACCTGGGCAAGTCACTCAATTTCTCTGAGACTTAGTCTCCTCACCTATAAAAAAAGATAAAATAACAGAGTTAGGATCAAATAAAATCAAGTATGTGAAGTGCTTTAAAACTCTTAAAGGTATAATGTGAATGTCAGCTATTATTACTATTCCTGACTCTAGAGTCCGGTGCTCTGTCCACTAGAATGCCTCTGGTATTCTCTGTAGTCAAAGAACTTGGATCCAAATTTGATTATGGCCTGCCTTACCTTGAACAAGACCCTCATGGTCTGTCTCCTCCTTGCAGGACCAAGAGGGTGACCACTGGCCTCTGAGGCCCTTTTCTGCCCTTGTTCCACAAGCTATTGATTCTGGGCCTGGCTGAAGTCCTGCTACTGGTGTCTTGTGGGGATCTCCCTGTCCCCTTTTTGCTCCAAGGCCACCCGTGGCAAACTGTGGCCCTGCCAGCTGGTACCAGGGCAGGCAACAGAATTTGCTTTGACTCCGCCTGACCTGCATTGTCATGGGCTCCTTTTCCAACAGCTCTTGAGTTGTCCGGGGAGTAATGGTTCTGTTCCTTAGCAATGTCAGCTCAGAGAGCCGGGTGCTTCCCCCCCTACTGCCCCAATAGCGTGACTCAATGGGGTTTGTTCTTGGTTTTGTGAACTCCCTGGAGCCTCTGGCCCAGGTCCCCTGCCAAGTTGCGTCACTGTGTACAGATGGGCATCAAGTAACTTTACCCAAGTGTGTGACAGCATCCCACAGGGAACCTGTTATCCTGAGTACATTAGACCAATGAGCTTGGCCAGCGTTTTCCAGGGGGACTGAGGCAGTGGGGGGCTGGCTAGGGATGTGGGGGTTCTTCAGGAGCCCATCCCACCTCACCAAGGAACCAAACGCCAGGGGCAGGAGTTCGAGTTGTGATGCTCTTCGTCCCTTTGCCTGCCCTTTTAGAAATGGGGCACTAAGCTGTTTTCCTCATCGAGTTTTAAAGATTTAACTAGATTAAACATGCAGACATTTCAGAGTGAATGCAGCATGACTTAATAGGTGGTGGAAGGTAAAATGTGATGGAGAGGGAGCAGCACTAGTATCCTCCTGTTCCCAAAAAAGTGGAGGAAAAGCCCCTCATCAGGCAGTCCCAAAGACCCACCAGTAAGTTATTTAACAACTCTGATTCTAAGTTTCCCCAACTGTAAGATGAACTGTGTAGACTAGATCAAGGATTCACAATCTTTTTAGGTGCTACCACCTAGACTTCTGTGGCAGTCTGGTAGAACCTCTCTTCAAAATATTTTTAATGCATAATATAAAATTTACAAAGGAAATCAGTTATATTAAAGTAAAGAGAGAGTTTTTGTTTTCCCCATCCCATTTCTTGACCCCCTGAGATCCCCTTTCCAGGTTAAGAAGTAAAAGTCCCCCTTCTACTCCAAAATGATATGATTGTAATGAATTTTATGAGTTTTGAAACTCCTCAGGGGCACTTAACAACTTGTGTTTTTTTCTGCTTCCAGATTTGTTACCGGGACCGACTGAAAGACATTCGTGCCACCTTAGAAATCTCACCGTTCTTCAAGTGCCACGAGGTGGGTAGACTGCCCTTTTAGTCTTTTGTGATTCTTTCTCATTTTTTTCCCTTTTTGATCTGATATTTCTTGTGCAGCATGATAACTGTGGAAATATATGTAGAAGCATTGCACATGTTTATATATATATATATATATTGGATTACTTGTCATCTAGGAGAGGAAGTGGGAGGAAGGGGGGGGAAATTTGGAACACAAGGTTTTGCAAGGGTGAATGTTGAAAACTATCTATGCATATATTTTGAAAATAAAGAGCTTTAAAAAAAAAGAAAAGAAAGAAGCTGGAGGGGCAGCTAGGTGGCTAGAACATTAGCCCTGGAATCAGGAGGATCTGAGTTCATATTTCATTATATTGCCTCAACATTTTTTTTTTAAAAGAAAGGTAAGTCGTTCCCTCCAGGAACCCCTGCCAGAGCAGACATGTTCTCAAAGAAGGGGCATTCCAGCCCTCTTAAAAACTAGAGACCAGAATGACTGGAATTAGCCTGAAAAGCCCCCATGATGGCAAGGAGCCCAGAAAAACCGAAGAAGCGATACTTATCTGGGCAAAGAGGCAAGTCCCAGGGAGTGAAGTCCCAGGCGCCAAGAGACCCGGGGTGTTCCTTCCTTTCCCCCACAAGCTCACCCTGAGGAATGTAGACAGCCTGGCTTGCTTCAGAGAGCTACAACTGCAGCTTACATTAGCTTGACTGGCTGGGAGTGGTGGTGGTCAGGGCTGCGGGACGGTAAAAGAGACCAGATCCTGGCTATAGCATCCCCAGGTTCTGAGATTGTGAATCTCTGACCCCACTTTATTCTTGGTTAGCCGCTTTTGGTGTGAGGAGCTGAAGATGAGGCAGCCTGTGAAGGGAGAACCCAAGTTCAGACAGTGACTGCTGCTTGCCACCTGAGTCAGGTCACCTCATATTTCTGGACCTCAGTTTCCCTATCTGTGCCTTTTGCCTCTTTTTGTTCGGCGCATAGTAGGCACTTAATAAATGTTGTTTAATTGATCCTAAGGAGGACTTGTGATTCACTCTCCCTGAGCCAAGCTGCTATATCTTCCCTTAGGGCATCTCTCTTCAGGTAGGTATAGGGAGGTACAGGTATAGGTATCCCTCAGGCCAGCATTGCATCTGAAGCATCACTCTCTCCACCAGTGAGGAGGCTTGAACCCAGACTACATTGGTAATATGAGAGGGTTGGACTAAAGTCTCTTTCAGCTTTGTACCCTCAAAATCTCCATCCAACCTGCTTTTTCCTACTCCTCACAGATACTAACTATGCCCACAGATGATGGGAACCTGAGCAGAAGTGCTGTGGATATTTCCCTTTTTTTTTCTTCAATAGTAATTACAGTTTTCAGCATTTTTTTCCCTGAGGCAATTGGGGTTAAGTGACTTGCCCAGGGTCACACAGCTAGGATGTGTTAAGTGTCTGAGATCAGATTTGAACTCGGGTCCTCCTAATTTCAGGGCTGGTACTCTATCCACTGCGCCACCTAACTGCCCCTCAGCATTTACTTTTATAAGATTTTGAATTCCAGTTTTTTTTTCCTCCTTTCCTCCCTCGCTCCATCCCCAAGATAGCAAGCAATCTGATATAGGTTATACTTGTACAATCATTTTATTTTTTGAAATAATTATAACTTTTTTTGACAGTACATATGCATGGGTAATTTTTTACAACATTTTCCCTTCCATTCATTTCTATTCCAATTTTTCCCTTCTCTTCCTCATCCCCTCCCCTAGATGGCAGGCAGTCTTATATATTGTACAATCATTTTAAACATATTTGTCATGTTATGAAAGAAAAATCAGAACAAAGGGGTAAAAAACATGAGAAAGAAAAAGAACAAGAAAAAAATGAAAATAGTATGCTTTGGTCCACATTCAATCTTCATAGTTCTCTCTCTGGACGCAGTTAGTATTTTCCATCCCAAGTTAGAATTGTCTTTGGATCACTGCGTTGCTTAGAAGAACTTAGTCTGTTATAGTTGATTATTGCACTGTTATTGTTCTCCTGGTTCTGCTTACTTCATTCAGCATCAGGTCGTTTAAGTCTTTCCAGGTTTTTCTGAAATCTGCCTGCTCATCATTCTTATAGAATAGTAATATTCCATTACATTCATATACCACAACTCATTCAACCATTCCCCAATTGATGGCCATCCACCCAAGCTGTGAGCATTTCTATGAATAGTTTAGCTTGGGGGCTTTGGGATCCAGACTTGGGCTCCACTGACCTTCGGTCTCAGCAGCCCAGGGGTGAGGTCAGGACTGCAGAATTCTCTCTTGTCCCTGGGTCCCTTCTTCACTAGAGTCATTCAGAATTTCCCAGATCATCACCACCTCCAGAAGAGTCCAGCAGGCAGGAATGTTTTTATGTTGTGGGCGGTCTTTTCTTTCTCCTTCACCCACAGCCATAGCTTCTGATAAGATGCTAAAGGTCACCATTCATTCTTCCTGGCTGAAACTCTCTGTCCCTTGCCTTTCCAGGTCACACCTCCTAGAAAACAGATATTTGTTATGTCCCCTTCCTCTTCCCCTCAGAAAAAAAAAAAAAAAAAAAAAAAAAAAAAAAAAAAAAAAAAGGTCTACAAAGCAACACTCTGCTGGACCTGCTGTCTGGCTGCCCTCCACCCCACCTCATTCCTTAAATCCATCCATGAGCTAGGCAGCCAGGCCCCTGAGGGTTGGGGGCGGAGGGGAGAGGGAGAAGAGGAGAGACTCACAGAACTAGGAATTCCCAGCTCAGTCTGCTGGAAATGTCCCTTGGCAGAATTTCCTAAGTAGACCAAAAAATGCAGACCCTGGCTGTGCCCCAGCTTAGCTAGTCTGGAATTATCTCCTGGAACAAGTGAATCTGTTCAGCCCTCCCTGCCCTTTCCATTAGCTCTTCAGACTCAATGCCAACCGTCTTGTACCAGCATGGCCAACCTGGTGCTTTCTATGGCAGTCTTTCCCTTCTTTTTCTCCACACCTGTTACTTTGTTCTTAGACAATGAGTGAGGCTGCCTGTTGGCCCTTCTCTTCCTCAGCAGTCTGTATCCTGTGGGGAATGGGGGAAGAGATCTCCCCAGATTGAGATGAATGCCTGAGAAAGCTGGAACATACTTGGATGACTTCCCCCATGGGGTTCTGTCCTTTGGAAGCTATAGGGTGTAGCATAGGTGAGCCCATAAGATTCCTTCCAGTCTGAATCTATTTTATTTTTTATTTATTAAAACTTTTTTATTTCAAAACATATGCATGTTGTGTAACATCAATCTTTGCAAAGCTTTCTGTTCCAACGTTTTCCCTCCTTCCCCTCCCCTAGCTGGCAGGTAGTCCAATACATGTTAAATATGTTAAAATATATGTTAAATCCAATGTATGTATACATATGTATACAGTTAGTTTAGATCTATTTTCTGTGAAAAGAGTGGAAGGAGATTGTAAGCAAGTCCCTGCCCCTGGGTCTTTGTCCAGTATCTCATGCTATTTCTTGGTATTATCATCATTATTCTAACAATAACCATTATTAATAGCTAATAATAACAGCTGACATATAGTGTTTACTGTATGCCAGACACTGTGCTGAGCACTTTATAATTATTATCTCATTTGATACTTACAATAAAGGGCAGCTAGATTGCTCAGTGGATCTAGAGCACCAGGGTTGGAGGACCTGAATTCAAATTTGCTCTCAGACTCTGCTGTGTGACCCAGAACAAGTCATTTAACCCCATCACCTTACCAAAAAAGAAAAAGAAAAAAAAAAAAGGTGCAATAATCCTGGGAGGTAGGTGCTAGTATTATCTTCATTTTACAGAGGAAATTTAGGGTGTGGTGGTGAGTGGGTGTGAGCTCCTTACCAAGTACCGACAAGAGGAGGTGAAATAGTTTGGCTTTGTAATAATGAGCCAGAAGTATTCCCTAAGCAGATAAGGAAACTGAGGCCCAGAGAGACAGGTAGCAAACCTCTCACTTACAAACCAGTGGGCTTTCCTATTTCACCCACTTAGTTAAGTCTCATGGTTCAGATTCACATTCTGTCCAGGCTGACAGTCTCTAAGAATGGGGTGCAGAGCATTTCCAATTCCCTTTTCCTCCCTTCTCCTGACCTTGGAGGTAAGGATTTCCCTTCCTGGAATCTACCTTGGGGAAGAGCATTTCGGGTAATTCCTTCCAGTTTGCACACTCCAGAGGGCCTCTGGAATGTGCATTGGTACAGCTCAGGGGCTTAGCAAATTGTTGATCTGCTTCTGGAGCAGTTGATGGTCTTTTATTTTAAATGCATTCCTGCACCACTGGGCAACTCACTTGGAGATGGGATTGGGGTGAACAGGGCAAAGCTGGTGGGACCAGAACTGGGGAAGGGGGGAAAAAAACAAAGAACCTCCTCCAGTTCCCTCAGTTTTGCCTCAGTGGCTGAGCATGGGGGAAACCTCCAACTTCACGGGCCCTCTTGGGATCTCTCAGCAGGAGGGTGAGGGTGAGGGCTGCCCAAGCTGCACACAGCCCTAGGGGAATGCAGTCCTGCTGACACAAGTAGGGGGCAGGTGCCAGAAATAAAGCAAAGTGTGTAGGGAGGACGGGAATGCAACCTAACCCGCTAGAGCCATCCTGGGCCTGGCCAATGTGGATAAATGCCATTGTGCAGTTCCCGGTGGGGGAGAAATAGGAGGAGATGGTGAGGGAGGGAAATGCCTTTTTAATTCCTTCTTTAAAATTATCCAGACCTTTGGGAGTTCAAGCTTTTATGGCATGCACTGAGCTTCGCTGTAACTTGGAGATTGTGTGTGTGTGTGTGTGTGTGTGTGTGTGTGCGCACGCGTGTGTGTAAAATACTCTTCTTCCTCACTTCTCTTGCTTCCTCTCACCTGACCCAAACCTGGAGTTATTTATACAGCAAGGCTAGGTTACACTTATTTTTAAGCCCCCAAATAAGTACATCCTCCCTTGGAAGAGGATATTCCCAGGTTTCTTTCCCCTTTACTTACTCAATAGCAATGGACCTCAAATCCTGTAAGATATTCTCCAGCTAAGTCCCGCCCCCCCATCCCTATCTAAGACCCTCTTTGCCCCTGCCTTGTCATAGTGAAACACTTGTACATATGCTCCAGGAGGGGGAGCAGGGTGCAGCTGTAAATTGTGAGATATGAGATGATTGAGGGGCCCTCACATTACTTTGCCTGGCCCTCAAAGGACTCCCTCCTACAGTGGTATCTGATATTTCGGTCTTTGAAGCCCACTCTCTGTCCTACTTTCTCTATTGTATTTTATATCCCCTCTTTTTCTATCCCTCCAGGTCCATCCCTTCTTTGCCAGATCCCTGGTGCTCTTCTAATGGCTGACTTCCTCTTCCTGAGGATGAACCAATTAGGTGTTAGGGAAAGCAAATATGAAAAGCTACTTCTGAAACTCCATTCAAGAAGCTTCCATTCTATAGGGGCATGCAACATGTCCACATTAAATTACAAATCAAATAAGCATATACAAAAATTTGCATGTATATATATATATATATTTAAAACAGATACATTAACTTAAATAAATACATAAAAATAAAAAATAATTAAATAAACAAATATGTTAAATAATTAACATATGTATAACATAACATATATATTATAATTTATATGTGATATATATAAATATATGAATTACTGTATATTATAATACAATGTCATATATAATATAATATATACAATTATAATACAAATATATTTTTGTATATGCAATATAAAATCCCATATACAAATATATACAATGTAATATAATACAATACAATATTATAATATAATATTGCATATTGTACAATATAATACAATATATTGTATTATATATCATAATACAATATATTACAATATAACATAACATTATACAATATAATACAATAATAAAGTGAAATAATTTGAAGAGGTTGATACTTGTATCAGGAAAGGTCTCAGGAGATGCCATTTGAGCTGAGTTTCGAAGTCAGCTAGGTTTCTAAGAGATGCAAATGAAGACAGAGAAAAAAATTCTAGGTGTGAAGAATAATCTAGTGGAAGCATGGAGTGTTGGGTGTGAATTAGTAAGAAAGCTAGTTTGTCTGGGCTGTAGAATGTATGAAGGGAAATGATGCATAATGAGGCCAGATAGGTAGATTGTTAGACAGAGTTTGAAGGACTTTAGTTTTAATCCAGAGACAACAGGAAACCACGTGAGATAATTGCTATATCATATATGGTTGTTTTTTTTTTTTTGGTTGTTTTTTGCTTTTTTTTTTTTTTTCTGAAGCAATTGAAGTTAAGAGACTTGCCCAGGGTCACACAGCTAGGAAGTATGAAGTGTCTGAGATGAGATTATGCTTTTAAAGCAGCCGACTTTTTTTTTTTTTAATACCATTGATTGGTAGAAAACCTGGCACTTTTTTTGTAGGTTTTTCCCATAACTCTTCTGAGTAAGAGTATTGCATGTTTAGCTGGGATGAGTGATGAGGACACAGAGAGAAGGCAGAATTACTATCTGAGCTTCTTAAGAAAGTCAGGTCACTGAAAAGTTTCACTGAGGTGGAAATAGTTTACAAGAACTTCTTGAATTCATTGCATAGACAGTGTAGCACGCAGCTCAGAACCAAGGGCCAGTGTGGGTTTACTGGAAGGACTTTGGAGGTCAGGTGGTCCGACCCCCGCCCCGCGCAGACATCACAGACAGGTAGTCTTACATGATCTGAGAACGAAGGCTAGTGACGGGGAATTCACCAGCGCATTTAGCTTCATGGGGAAGTCCATTTCATTTTCAGCCAATTCTTAGTTCTTGAAAAATCCTCCCTCCCTCCCGCCAACCCACTTTTCAACCTATTGCTCTCCAAAGTTATTCAGAGCAAGCTTAATCGCTCTTCCACATGGCATCCGACCAGATAGTTGAAATGAGGAAGCCAGCTGTCGTGTCCGTTGGAGTCTTTTCCCCTCGGAGACAAACATCCCCTCTCTTCCCTCCCATGGCAAGGGATGGAGTCCGAGCCTTAGCCACCCATCATCTGAGGAATGAGTCAGGAGGGACTGATCGTGTGAGCTGAGTAAAGCAGCTTCTTTAATTCTGAAAACCAGGTGGCCTTTAACCCAAGGTCTCATTTTTTATTTTATTTTTTTGGGTGTTGACTCATGTTGAACCTTGCAATTCACTAAAGCCAGCGAAGATAAGAATGTTAAAAACAAAGTGACATGTCTCAATATTCCCTTCATGAGCCCTAAGAATTAAGCTCCTGATATAAAAAGGAGAGTCCTGGGGGACCAAAAAAAAGTCAATGAGTGTGGGTTTTATTTCTCTCTCTCTCTTTCTCCCTTCTGCAGGTCATTGGCAGCTCTCTGCTCTTCATCCATGACAAAAAAGAGCAAGCCAAAGTATGGATGATTGACTTTGGAAAAACCACGCCCCTTCCGGAAGGACAGACCCTTCAGCACAACATCCCTTGGCAGGAAGGAAATCGAGAAGATGGTTACCTCTCAGGACTGGACAATCTCATTGACATCTTAACAGAAATGTCTCAGAGCGAGGCCCTCCCCTGAGAACCATTTTCCCCCCTCCTCCTCACTCTCAGTTTTCTCTCCCCTGCTATCTGGATTCTAGAACTGACTCCCAAATTGCACTAAAAGACACTTTCTAGAGGAGGAGAAGAGAGAGAGACAGAGACAGAGACAGAGATTTCTAAGCTTTCTCTTGTACATGAGTTTGTGTTTGGAGCTTGGGCTGTTGCTTTTGTTTTGTTTTCTTGTAAATAGAATTCTATTCCAGAACAACAATAACAACAACAACAACAAAAGTTCAGGTTGAGGTTTGAGTTCCTGTAGAAAAGGATCCATTTGGTTTCTAAGGGGTAGGGGAGAAGGTGACTGACTAGTCCCATGATCCTTATAAAGCATCTTTTAGCTTGTCCCAGCCAGATTAATGCAAGCTTTGAATACTACATTTTATCCTCCACCATCCTCCAGACTAACGTGTTCTTTCATTCTCGCTAAAGGGAAAAATCAGTGCAGAAATTCCTGCTTTCGTAAGAGAGGACACTCTTTGCCCTTAAGAGACAGCACTAAATCCATCAGCAGCCACTCTATGGAGGGAGTCCCCAGCAAAAGCAATGGCAAGGAATCAAGCTTGTCTATGGAGACTTGCTTCCATCTAGTGGCTATTTTGAGTAATACTTGCTCTTCTGAGCAATTTCTATCTTGTGTAAGAGACTCAATTTTTTTATAATGACAACCACTTTTAAGAACCTGGAATAAACAGCCTTAGGGTCTCTGGAAGACTTAGAGCAGATCCCTTGATCCCACCTCCAGTTTGAAACTTAATCTTTGGGGAAGTGGAGCCATAGTATTTCTGGGTTCAGTGACAATATTTTTGGGGGAAGGATTAGTTCTTTCTATACCATGCTGGAAATTCCATATAATTCTCCCAAGATCTCCATAGCCAGAGCTTATTTCTGATCTGTTTTTCCAATCTAGGCCAATTTGCCCATCCTTCCTAAGGCAGTCTGGTGACTTAAGGGGCTCCCCATATTGGTGTCAGACTTAATGTGGACTTCAGCTTTTTAGCTCTTCAATAAGCGTATTCCTAGAAGGAATCAGTTCAATCCATATTGAACACAACCTTTCAAGGCATTTAATTTTCCTTCCTCCCAAACTTTCTTCCTCTTTGTATTCTTCTCTGTCTCCATCTTTAAGTTAATCCTCCATGAAACTGAAACATGGGGGTTGGAGTTGTTTAGTTGGAGTATTTGGGGGAGAGAGGAAAAGCTTCATGTGGAGATTCTTTAGCCCATGGAAAAAATATCAGGACGTTCTCAGAAAATTTCTGTCTGACAGAGGAGGCCTTGAGTCTCCATTCCTTCAGGTTCTCTGTCTTTCATACCTTCCATTCCAAACCCTTCCTTTTCTCCAACTGCAGTCAGCACCATCTACCACATGTGCAGGAGGTATTTTAACTAAGCACCCTTAGTTCTAGAGGTCTGAAACTGATAGTTGAGGAGATTTTTGGAAGGTGTTTTGCATAGAGGAATCACAATATCTTTGTATTATTATTGTCACTTTTTTCCAAGAGATAGAGACAGATAAACAGACAAAAAGACAGACAGAGAGAGAGAGAGAGAGAGAGAGAGAGAGAGAGAGAGAGAGAGAGAGAGAGAGAGAGAGAGAGAGAGAAGAATGAGGGCTCACTATCTGTAGTGTGTGTTCAGCATTGGATTTCTGTGATGGAAATTGTCTAGGATGAGAAATTCCTGAATCTGGAAGTTGTCTGATGATTTATCACCTTCCCCTACTCACCAGGATCCTTTAGGAGAAGATGGGCCTAGCTGTGACATCTTCTATATGGACATATGTATATTTACCTTTTTCCTAACTGGGAAGTTATCAGGAGGTATCTTGTTAGAATGATTAGAAGAGAGACAATGTGGAGATGTCCAAGGGGACCTATAAAAAGATTTTAAATTTTTATAGATTTTGTTGAACAGAGGTGAGCTCATGGATAACTAATTCATTACCTCTCTCCTTCTGCCCCAGCAAAGAAAAACCCTATGATATGCATGTCAACTGCTGTAGTTTACAGGGGGTTCTAAGAGCCAAGAACAGCTCTTGGTCTTATTAGGAATTTTTAATGGGGACTTTGAGCAATTCTTGGCTGAGATAGCTAGTAAGTGGGGTTCCAAAGAGGTAATCAGTCAATCAACAAATAATTGTTAATGCTTATTCCTCCCACACAACTATAGCTCATTAATTCAAACCCTACTAACCTAGAATTCCTGTTAATTCAGATCCAGCCCAGATGGGCTGGCTGAAGTTTACTTTTATATTATATAGGAAAGAAAAGGTTTGGTTGGCAAATTAATAGTTTAAACAAGATCTAAGGAGATATTGATATTTAACACACTTAAGAGTAGGGTTTGGGCTTTATTTTTATTTTGTTTTCTTGTAAATAGAATTATATGCTAGGGCAACTATAAAAAAGGCCTAAATTCAGGTTTGAGTCCTTGTATAAAAGAATCCATTTGGCCTTTAAGGGATAAGGGAGATAATAACTGGCCCTGTGGTCCTCAAAGCATCTTTTAGCTTATCCCAGCCTGATTAATGCAAGTTTTTGAATACTATTTTTTATTCTCTACTTCAAAAAATTTTAGCAGCCCCAATTATGTGTAGATTATGTGCTAGGAGAAAAAAACTACTTTTTTTGGTGAGGCAGTTGAAGTTAAGTTATTTGCCCAGCATCACACAGCCAGTAAATGTTAAGTGTCTGAGATTAGATATAAACTCAAGTCCTCCAGATTTCAGGACAGGTGTCTTATCCACTGGGCCATCTAGCTTCCCCCAAAATGAAATTTCTTAAAGGTTACTCCTTAAAGTAGGTCCCTCAGGATCTCTCCTTGGCTGTGCCTCATCAGCCATGAGTTTGGGTCCTTGAAAAGAGCAAAACTTAATTTCTTTCAAATTATCCTATGGTTGAGATTTTCCATTGTTGAGAATGGTTCTTCACCCAACACCCAGTTCCTTTTCTCCCTAATCCAAGTTGCTGAGGTTTATACTGGTTTTCTAAGTTTCAGATTCATACTTTACCCTCCTTCCTTTTTAAAAATCATCACATCCCCTTTTTTATCAGTCTTCCATGCTGCAAAGGAGCCCTAGAATGGAAAATCCAGAAAATTTTCTTTCCTCTCCTCACAGACTTCAGTGCCTAATCACAGTCTTTTAATTAGGGTCTTTGACATCTAGGGACAGCAGGAAAAATTGCTAAGTTGTACGTATATATGTTATTCCCTTGCCATTTTTTCCTTTAATAAGACTATAGCAGATAAGACAAATCTTCTTACTTTTCTAAATTATATGAGATTCAGTACTAATTTGTCCGCACTGTTGAGCTTTTATCCAAGTTTTATCCCTAGCTGCTTTAGGTGGATTTGCCCCTAGTGTCATGGAAGAAAAATTTTAAATTATATTTATTTTGTGTTGGGTTTTTTTTTAATTGCACAAAACACTAAGTTCATGTAAGTTTGTTTTGGGTTTTTTTTTTTTAAAGCTTTTTGTCCTTTCTAAACTTACTTTCTCAGCTTTTTTGGAAAGGGCTTAGAAGTAACCTTCATGCATTTTTGTCAAGTTCTCTTTTCCTGTTTTTTTGCCTGTATTTAGCATTGCTTCTCTCTAGACATAGTTAGCCTCCACATGTATATAAACCAGGCCTTAGCTTTATGAGTTTCATAAAAAAGCAGGTTGTTCATTCCCAATGTTGGTGCCTTCTCTTTTGGCCAAGAGCCCTCGTGCCACAAAGGCCTCTCCTTGTTCCTACCACCCTCTGCCTGGTCATTAGATAAAAATGCAAACTGTCCTAAAACACCAGCACATAGTGCCTGTATGAAAAGCAACCTGTAACTTTCTAAATAAAGGTATATGGAAACCATTGAAAGGGTCTCTCTGGTGTGTCTCTTTTGTAAAGGAAATAGGTGTGTTGTGTTGTGTTGGGGTAGGTGATTTGTAGAAATAAGTCCAGTTCTCTGACTTTATGAGAACTGAGGCCTGATTTGTCCAAGACCACAAAGCTAGTAAATGATATGTCCCCAATTCACATTAATATTTTCTGACTTCAAAGGCTGCTTTTTTCCCCACCACTCTAGTTCCTTGACTGTCTCCAGTGATGGTGATAAACCTGATTTGTATTATTAAAAACTGTACAATTTATATATAACAAATCTTTTTGAATCTAGTATTTTCTAGTGATTTTTCCACAAAACTTTAGAAAATTATTTATGTGATTGATTAGAGAAATGTAAATTAAAACAACTCTGAGGTACTATCTCAGATTGACTAGTATGACAGGAAAGGAAAATAATAAATGTTGGAGGGGATGTGGGAAAACTGGAACCTAGTACACTGTTGGTGGAATTGTGAACTGATCCCAGCTATTCTGGAAAGCTGTTTGGAACTATGCCCAAAGGGGTATAAAACTAAGCCCTTTAGTTCAGTAACGTCCTTTACTGGGTCTGTATCCTAAAGAGATAAAAAATGGGAGGGGGGGAAGGACTTATTTGTACAAAAATGTTTATAGCAGCTCCTTTTATAGTGGCCAAGAATTAGGGATTTAGGGGATGTTCATCAATTAGGGAATGGCTGAACAAATTGTGATAAATGATTATGTTGCAATACTATTGCACTATAAGAAATAATGAGCAGGCTGATTTCAGAAAAATCTTGGAAGTCTTATATGAACAGATGCAGAATGAAGTGAACAGAACCAGGAGAACATTATACACAGTAATAACTATATTGTATTATGAGCAACTGTGGATGGCTAACAGCTCTTTTCAGCAATAAAATGATCCAAGATAGTACCAAAGGACTGATGATGAAAACTGCTATCTGTCTCCAAAGGAAGAACTGATGGCATCTGAATACAGGCCAAAGCTTACTATTTTTTGTTTACTTCCCCGCTTTCATTTTTTGTGTTTTGAGTTTTCTTCCAAAATTACTAATATGAAAATATGTTTTACATGATTACACATATGTAAGATATATCAAATAGCTTATCGTCTCAGGGAAGAGAAGAAGAAAGGATAGAATTTGGAACACCAAACTTAAAACTGTTTTTACCTGTAATTGGGGGAAATATAATTTAAAATTGTTTTTACATGTAATTGGGGGAAAATAAAATGTTATTAAAATTATTTAAAATTGATAGGAGTAATATATAACTTGGCCAAGACCTGAGAGATTAGTTTATTCAAAGTTTGCTTCCCTTTTAACAAAGAAACCGTGGCTTCAGAAAGATTAATCCACCTGTTCAAAGCCACACAGCAAGGAGCATAGCCAGAACCAGTTTGATATTTCAGCATGGTGTTCTTTCCAGTATCCCACAGCCCTAAGGAACAAACTTGTCTGATTCTTCATTCTCACCACTCTTTAAAAAGAAAATTACACTTTTACTCTGAATTTAAGCAAATGCCGAGATAAAATGAGCATTTGTACATTCAACGTAGAAAAGGAAAGGATTATACATGAAACTGAATCTCCTTATCACTTTCCCAAGTATTTTCTGCCAAAGGAACTAACAAGTGAAAATATGATTAAAAGGCAAGCAGCAAAAAACCCCAGTTAGTATATTGGATATTTACTGTTTCTGTATTGTGCTTCACATTTCTACGCTGGATTCCTTGTCTTCACTTGTGGACTCCAGGTTTCCCTTTAAAGTGCTGGCCTTTGGAATTCAGTGTCACCTGTGGCTCTTGACCCTCAAAAATTATGGGTTCTCACTGACATTGCTCCAATCTTAGGAGCTGATCCCAAAGGATCATTATTATTCTCCTTAGCCCTTGTTCTCATCCTTGAAAATCTACTTAATGAATCTTAAATATGATTCCTCTTTATGTTTTCTTTAAAAGTAGTAGGATCCCAACTGCAAATAAGCACTCAATATTCTATATAGATATTAGCTATGAAAGTCTTTATTTCACCTGCCACAGAAAGTGCATAAGACATAAAAGAACTTAGAAAAGACCTTATGAACAAATACAAAAACACTCAAAGGATATGAACAGTTTCTTATCAAAGGAGGAAATCCAAGCCATCAACAATCATATTTTGTTTAAATAATAGCTTTTATTTTCAAAATACATGCAAAGATAGTTTTCTTTTTTCTGAGCCAATTGAGGTTAAATGACTTGCCCAGTGTCACACAGCTAGAAAGTGTTAACCATCTGAGATCAAATTTGAACCCAGGTCCTCCTGACTTCAGGGCTGGTGCTCTATCCATTGTATCACCTAACTGTCCCACAAAGGTAGTTTTCATCCTTCACTCTTGCAAAACCTTGTGTCCAAATGTTTTTCTTCCTCTCTTCCCTCCACCTTCTCTTCTAGACAGCAAGTAATCCAATATGTATTAAACAAGTGCAATTCTTCTGAATATATTTCCACATTTACATGCTGCAGAAGGAAAAATCAGATCAAAAGGGGGGAAATGAGGAAAAACAAAAAGCAAGCAAGCAACAAAAAGGATGAAAAGATTATGTTGTGATCCACACTCTTTCTGGATGCAGATGGCTCTCTTCATCTTAAGTCAATTGGAATTGGCTTGAATCAGCTAATTGAACAACCATGTTTTTAAAACTTGCCAAATCAGTAATAATAGAAAAATACAAAATAAAGTGACTCTGAGATTCTCTCTTACACTCCATTATCATCACTATTATCCAACATTGTACTAGAAATGTTGACTTTAGCAATAAGAAAAGAAAAAAGAAATGAAAGAAATTAGAATAGGCAATGAGGAAATAAAGTTATCACTCTTTGCAGATGACATAATGATATATTTAGAGAATCCTAGAAAATCATCCAAAAACTTACTGGAAACAATTAACAGCTTTAGTTTGCTAAAGTTGCAGGATATAAAATAAACCCACACAAATCATCAGCATTCCTAAATATTACTGACAACGCCCATCAGCAAGAGATAGAAAGAGAAATTCCATTTAAAATGACTGTAAACTAAATAAAACATATGAGTGTTTACTTGCCAAGACAAACTCGAGAACTATATTAACACAATTATAAAACAATTTCCATACAAATAAAGTCAGATATAAACAATTGGAAAGATATCAATATAATAAAAATGACAATTTTAACTAAATTGGTCTACTTGTTCTGTGCCATACCAATCAAACTGCCAAAAAATTGTTTTATAGAACTAGAAAAAATAAACAAAATTCATTTGAAAGAACAAAAGGTCAAGAATATCAAGGGAATTAATGAAAAAATACAAAGGATGGCGGCTTAGCAGTACCAGACTTAAAGCTATATTATAAAGCAGCAGTCATCAAAACCTTTTGGTACTGGTTAAGAAAAAGAGTAGTGGATCAGTGGAATAGCTTAGATGCATATGAAACAATAATCAAAATCTATAGTAACCTAGTATTTAATAAACTCCCAAGCTCCAGCCTCTGGAATGAGAACTCACCGTTTGACAAAATTTTCTGAGAAAACTGGAAAATAATGTGTCAGAAACTCAGCATAGGCTTATACCAAAATAAGGTCAAAATGGGTACATGATTTGGTCATAAAGAATGACATCATAAACAAATTAGGAAAACAAGAGATAATTTACCTATCAGATCTTTGAAGAAGGAAGGAATTTATGATCTAAGAACTAGAGAATATTATGAAAGGCAAAATAGACAACTTTGATTGCATTAAATGAAAAAGTTTTTTGCACTTACAGAAACAAGATTAAAAGGGAAATATAAAGCTGGGGGAAAATCTTTACAGCCAGTGATTCTGATAAAGGTCTCATTTCTAAAACATATAAAGAACTGTGCCAAATTTATAAGAAAACAAGTTGTTCCCCAATTGATAAATGGTCAAAAGATATGTACAGACAATTTTCAGATGAGAAAATTAAAGCTATATATAGTCACATGAAAAAATGCTCTAAATCACTATTGATTAGAGAAAAGCAAATTAAAACAACTCTGAGGTACCATTTCATACCTCCCAGATTGGCTGACAGGAAAAGATAATGATAAATGTTGGAGGGGATATGGGAAAACCGTGACACTAATGTGTTGTTAGTGGAGTTGTGAAATGATCAAACCATTCTGGAGAGCAATCTGGAACTATGCTCAAAGAACTGTAAAACTACGCATACTCTTTGACTCAGCAGTGCCATTACTGGGTCTGTATCCCAAGGAAATCATAAAGAAGGGAAAAGGATCCACATGTGCAAAAATATTTGCAGCAGCTCTTTTTGTGGTTACAAAGAATTGAAAAATGAGTAAATGCCCATTGATTAGGAAATAGCCAATTAAACTGTGATATATGGAGGTAATGGAATATTATTGTTCTATAAAAAATGATGAATAAACTGATTTTAGAAATGCCTGGAAAAACTTACATGAACTGATGCTGAGCAAAACAAGCAGAACCAAGAATACATTGTACACAATAACAGCAACAATGTGTGATGATCACTGTGAAAGGCTTCTTTCTTCTCAGTAGTTCAATGATCCAAAGCAATCCCAATAGACTTTGGACAGAAAATGCCATCTGCATCCAGAAAAGGAAGCAGGGAGCTTGAATGTAAATCAACACATGCTATGCTCACTTCTCTCTGTCTCTGTCCTTTGTCTCTGTCTCTGTCTCTATCTCTGCCTCTCTGTCTCTCTCTAACGAGAGAGATACATAGATAGATAGATAGACAGACAGACAGACAGACAGACAGATAGATAGATAGATAGATAGATAGACAGACATAGATAGATAAATAGATAAATAGATAGATATGTATAATTAAATATGGTGGAATATTTGATGCTTTTTACTGTTGTCAAATTTTTCACAATTCCCACATTCACTTATGTATTCCCATATGTTGTTGTGACCCACAGTTTAAGCTTTGGGTTATACAACAATTCTTCTTGTTCTTCCCATCTCTTCAGCATAGAATTCCATTGTTAGAGATGCCATTTGGGGGAAGAGAAATTTAAGGGATTGAAGAAAAGGTTCTTGGCAGTGTAGAAGTAAGAAGATGAAAAACCATAGATGACCATAGATCTGAAGGAAAGAGGAAGCTCACTTCTGGAGTGTGTGTGTGTGTGTGAATAATTAGAAAGTCTATTTTGAAAACCTCTCCTCATTTCTGCTCTGCCTCAGATTGCAGGGACACTTGTTATCACCATCTTGACATCTACTGTCTATTTTGGGTTCTACCTTATTAGGTAGGTGGTACAGGCATTGAATGGAATTAGGAAGACCTGAGTTCAAATCCAGCCTTAGATATTAGTTGTGTAATTGAGCTAGTCACTTAATCTCTGGCTTAGTTTCCTGAATTATAAAATGGGGAATATTATAGCACCTAACTCATGGGGAACAAATGAGAGAATATTTGTAAAAGAGCTGAGAGATAATTTGTTTAAATCCCATGTAATATTCCAGCTTTAGGATAGAGCTTCTTCAAAGAGCAATTTGTTATTTATTCATTTCCTGTGGGAAAATTCACACTTTTCTTAGAAGAGAAGTCTAATCAATGAGGCTGATGTAGTGGAAAGAACATCAGATAGGTCTCAATCTGATCTATGAGCATAACATGGCACCTCTCAATCAAATCAGCTTTTATTATAGGTGTCTGAGTTATATAGCAAGTCCTTATTGCATGAGTCAGATCCAGGGAAGTGATCACTTGGGATGGGTGAATGTGTGCACTTGCGTGTGTGTTTGTGATCACATATATACACAGCTACAGGACTTAAATCACGTAGGACTAAGGCTGTCTCACTTAATACAAGGCTTCTGGTCACCTTACCAGATGAGTCTGGGTAAACAAGCTGCTGAAACGTTAATGCCTTACCCTAGAGCTCAGTTGTTCCCAAGTAGCTAATACTATAAAACCATCTTCAATCTTCAGTCTTACTGGACCCCTTTCCCCATTTTTTAGTGTTCCTATTCTCTTCTAGCAGTGAATGACCTCTTACTGCCCTCCCTATTACTGAAGGCAGTTAGGTGGCTAGGCCTTTAAGAGAAAGTCAGAAAGATTCAACTTCATGAGTTTAAATTTGGCCTCAGATACTTACTATGTGACTCTGGGCAAGTCACTTAACTCTGTTTGCCTCAGTTTCCTAATTTGTCAAATGAGCTAGAGAAGGAAATGGCAAATCACTCTGCCAAAAAAAAAAGTTACAGAGAGTTGTATGTGACTGAAAAATGACTTAATAACAACTATCAAGGAAAGTAATATGATGATCTAATTCAGGAATCTAAGTAACTAATAATAACACTTTTTTTTAGCATTTTATAATTTATAAAATTCTTAGTTCATAGAAGTTCTGTGAGATGGTTAGCATAAGTAGTATTATTATTCCTAATTCACTAATAAAGGAACTGAGAAATCCAGGTCAGTTAGTGAGAATCATTGTTGAAATTTGAAACTAGATCTCCTTACTGTAACACAGACACTTCATTTATGCTAAGATAGAGTGTTTGAGTATGTGGGAAAGTATGTTTTAAAGGGGATATGGAGAGAGGAAAATGCTTAACCCAAAAAAATGACTCACAGGTAGTGGAATTTCCTGCAGTCTGGAACCTGAAGAGAAGGAAGAGATTTGGGGAAGTTCCTCAGCACTTCCAATGACACAGATAAGAGCATGTTCTATCTCCCAATAAGATACTAGTTGTCTCTGTTCAGAAGGCCAGGCAGTGCAGGGGATAAGGAGGGCAAAGACTCAATTTATAGGTATCTTGGGTTGGAGATAGGAAGGCTCCTATTCAACTCTCTACGCTACACCTGGGACTTATTCTTGGCTCCTCTTCTAGAGCTGGCAAGAAAGTTTCTAAATGCCTTGGGGCTTCAGTACATTTGGTTCTCATGAAAATTATTAACACATACAAATGTCCCTTTTAAGAAGCCTTCCTGCTGTCCTTTGTGAGGTTAAGTAAATAGAAATTCCTCAATACACAAACATTTATTAAGCACTTACTATTTGCCAGATACTGTGCTGAGCCGAGGGAATACACAGGCAAAAATCAAACCATCTACCTTCAAGGACCTTTCATTTTATTATTAGGGACTGTACATGTACAGAAGTTAAGTATATACAGAATAAATACTAGGAGAGTTTGAGAATCATTATCAACTGGGGGGAGAGGAATCAGGAAAGTTAATCCATACATCATGTCATTGCATCACCTCCCTAACGTCATGGTCCTCTTCGAGAACGAAGGACAAAGAACAGGAAGTAATTGAACTGAGCCTTGAAGGAAACTAGGAAATCTAAGGTAAGGCTTCTTAAAATTTTTTTCTACTCATGACTCCCCCCTTTCAACCAAGAAAATTTTATACAACCCCATCCATACAAAATAGATATATACATCAAACATTTACTAATAATAAATCATAAAAAATTATTTTAAAACAATTCTTTGGGATACATATGATCTTTACCATCTATTAAAGCTTGAAGCAAATTTGCATACTAATGAGACGGATTACTTGTTATTTTTACAAAAAGAATTAAATCTTATCCTTGTCCTTGAAATATGACAGGCTCACAACATTTGCTTATCATCCATTTCCCAGATAATGTATTTTACCTTACTTTTTGCAGACTCATTGGTTCTCAATGGAAATATTCAGCAGTCTACTTATGTTCCCTGTGTCTCTCTACTGCCCTCAGTCCTGCTATTTCAGTTTATTATTATTTATGGTTTGTTGTTGTTGTTTTGCTGAGGGAACTGGGGTTAAGTGACCTGCCCAGGGTCACACAGCTAGGAAGTGTTAAGTGTCTGAGACCAGATTTGAACTTAGGTTGTCCTGACTTCAGGGCTGGTGCTCTAGCAAATGCGCCACCAGAGACTAGGGTTTGCAGTCTTATAGTCACTTCCAAAATACTGATGAACAAATGTCACTGATGGGGAGGCTGTTGATAAAACAGGCACAGCATTAAAGTGTTTCTACCTCCATAATATCTTCATATTTCCTCTTCTTTTCACCCATACATTCACTTGAATGGAGGTCAGGCCCTCATCTCCTCCCTCTGGACTATTCCCCCCCCCACTCCCAGAAATAACTTCCTATTTGTTCTCTTGATCTTAGATTTCTCCCCTACTTCAATCCATCCTCCACACAAAGCTGCCAAAGTGATATTCCTAAAGGGAAAACTAATCTCATTTATCCTCTTTTCAACAAACTCCATTGGATCTCTCTTATCTCTAGGAGAAAATAGGAACTTTGTGTAGCATTCAGAATCCTTCATAACATGGCTCCAAATCTATATTTCCAGCCTTATTATTTATTATGGATCTTACATCTGCTGCTCTGCCTGGTTTCAACTCCACAGAACAAGATGTTCCTCCTAGAATAAGCTCAACTCTCTAGATTCACTGCTGTGCTGTTAATTCAAGGCTTGATTAACAGCATCTCTCCCAACCTCCTTTACTCTCTGTTAGAAGAGCTCGAGGATGGACTATCAAACTCCTCTCATAGTCTTCCTTTATAGAGGGCAGAAACTAGGCTCTTATTTGATTCTTCCTTACATCTCCTGTCCCATCTGGTTTCAGCTCCATGGAGCAAGGTCCCTGACTTTTCCCCCAAGTCAGGTACCTCCAAAATGTCCAGTTTCTCTGTTTCACTATTTCCTTTTTGAGTTTAATCTCCCCTTCTGGATTGCAGGCTTATTGAGGGTGGGTATTGTCTTTCTTGTTTTATTAATTTCATCCCCAGTGGTCCGACAAATCATAGGTGTCCTCCTAGGTTCCAGATATTGGCTCATTTATTTTCAGCTGCAAATGCTTGGTCTCTTTGTGCCCAGTTCAAATGCAGCATCAAAGAAGAAACCTTGCTTTGGAATTTTTCCCCTCTTCTACAATTCTGACATTCTCTGATCTCACTAGGGCAAGTGTGGCAGGCAGAATTACATTAGTATCTTAAGTGTTCACAGTCTGATGTTCTCTAGTTCCAGATCAATGTGTCTCTTGTGGCTAGAGACTTAGCTGCTTCCCCTCCTCCTGCATCTAGTTTTCTCCTCCAGTTATCCCACTGGAGCTAACTGGATAGCATTATTCAAATTATCTAGGACTATTTCTCGTATTCTTTTCCATGTAAACTGGAAGGATTTAGTGATTCTCTTGACCCACTCCTCTCATTTTATAGATGGGAAAACAGAATTCTAGAGAAGTGAAGAAATATGTCTGCAGTCACACAGGTAGTAAGCCTCAGAGTTGGGACTTTAAACAAAGTCTTCTGAACCAGTCCTGGTATTCTTTCCACTGAACCACACACTGTTACAGGTAGGAAGATTGTCTCTGAAAAACCCTCCCTCTTCCCTGACCCCCAAGTACTTTGCCTTGTCTAAAAAAGGATTGGATACAGCAGAGAGAGAAGACTATTGGATTGGGATCTACAGTATTCAAGTTCAAATCTCAGCTCAGAAATTTATTGACTGTGTTGCTTGTACAAATAATTTACCCTTTTCAGGCCTCTGTCTCCTATTTGTGAGTTAAATAAGTTAGCCAAAATGACTTCTTAAGATCTCACCATCTAATTTAAGCTAATAAATAGATATGCTACTTCTCTCTGGTTTACAACTTCTTAAAAGAAAATTTTACAACATTTTTAGTGAGGCATTTGAGATTTGGACTAGAATCATTTCTGAAAACAAAACAAAAGATATTCCTCTTCCAGAGGGGAATAAAGTAAAACAAAGAAAAGAAATTATGTAAAGCATCTCATATACTAACTACACCTGTCAACGTATACAATGAATATAGCATTCTGCTCTATAATAGCTAGCATTTATATAGCTTTTAGGATTTTGCAAAGGACTGAAAATATTAATTTAGTTGGCCTTCATGGCAAATCTCAGAGGAAGGTACTATTATTATTTCTATATTACAGACACAGAAACAGGTAGCAGAGGTTGGTATTTGATTGGGACACGTAGTATCTGAATGTGCATTTGAATTCAGATTTTTCTACTCCAGGTCCAGGGTACTATGCAGTGCTTCATCTAACTTCCTCCCATTAGTTCTTTCCCCTCTCTTCTTTGAAGAGGGAGATATGTTTCATTACATCCCTGTGGTTCATGCTACACTCATCATCTCTTTTCTCCTCCATAATATTTTCACCCAAGGCTCCGTGATTCCACTTACCTTCTGACAGAGGGAGCCAGGTGTAAGTTGAGGAGGGGCATTGTTATTGATAAATATTAACTTGTCCTGATAACCAGATATCCCTTGGGATTCTACCAATACCTAAAACTGCATATGTCAAGAGGTATTCAAAGGGAGAGGAAGAGAAGGAAATGCACAAGTGGTTGGGAGATACAGGAATATTAGTGAATTGATGATTGATCTTCAATTGGCTTTTTTCTAGAGAATTTTCTTGTGTTGAGTGTTTTCAACTTTTCTCTTGCCATTATTTTATTTTCTGTAATTTTTGAAAATGTTTTGTTTATTTGATGTGGTGAGAGAATATCTATAGTCTGGATTATATTACCCTCCACCATGTTCTCTGGTTTCCACATATTTACATTTTTTTCAAAGTCTGGGTCTCCCCATCTTGCCTAGGCTGGAAATCTAGGGATCACATACAGGCAGATCTTACTCTGATCTGCCCAGACACTTTTCTTTCCCATTTCTTACCTGGGCTGCCTTTTTCTTTCATCTATAACTTGGTAGGGCTCAACATTTTAAAGCCAAACTTAATGTTGACATAAGAGCTATCCTCAGAACTCCCAGGTCTTGGAACTTCTGACCTCAGGAGATCACCAGTCTCTACCTTTTTGATAAAAGTTATACATGTGCACCAAGAGTTTATTTTTAATGATAATTCAGGGCTTGTGGCCACCCTCTAAATACTACTAGCCATCACAAATACTGGCTGGCTTGGGAGAAACTCCAACCTGTAATATCCTGTTACCCCCATCTTGCCTGGAGCCCTCATCTCTCTTCTCTTCTTGCCCACCTTCCCCTTACTTCTCAGTACACTGAGTAAAAATGTCAGAGACTTACGCAATTCTCAAACTGCCATTAATTTAAATATCTAATTTTATTATCTGTTCCATAAACTGTTTTGCCAATGCTGCCTAAAGGACACTAGTTTGCACACTAGAGATGTGACTGATTGCAGGTATACTTACAAGTATGCTATAGTAGAGAAAATGCTTTAAACTAGAAGTTGTTCAAATCCTGGCTCTGAAACTGCTGGACCACTTTGCCTCCCTGAACCTCAATTTCCTTATGTGTAAAAGAAAAGAATTGGACTAGATGACATCTGGACTCTAAATGCAATGCTTAGCACAGTTTCTGGCATAGAGTAAGTACTTATTAAATATTAATTGATAAAAATCTGTGATCCTACAGTTTTATGACATGTAGAAATAGATATAAAGGCATGAGCTGAGCCCAAACATCTTCTGCAAATATTTGTCTCACTAACTTGTCAAGGACTGTAGCAAGGACATTTCTAGGAGTAGAAGGAGATCCCTTGTAAATTTTCCTTGGGGATCCAGAAATTAAATTTGAACAATATAAATGACTGCTGCTATTGCTGCTACTTCTACTATTTCTATTGCTACTATTATAGCAACCAGTATTGCTTTTGCTACTATAGTTACTGCTAGTAGCAGTATTAATAGTATTGCTATAGTAATATTGCTATTGCTATTCCTACCAGTGCTAATACTGCTACCACAACTACTAATACTGTTATTACTGCTGCTACTACTATTACCATTGTTACTGCTGATGCTACTATTATTGTTACTCTGCTGCTGCTGCTGCTGCTACTATTATTGTTACTCTGCTGCTGCTGCTGCTGCTATTACTGATATTGCTGTTGTTTCTGATATTATTATTATTACTACTGATATTGATGCCTACTCTTACTGTGGCTGCTTATTATTATTGTTATCCTGCTTACTATTACTATTATTATTACTACTGCTTCTTCTATTACTGTTACTACTGCTACTGCTGCTGTTACAATTATGCTGCTGATATTATTGCTATTACTGTTTCTCCTGCTGCTAACTTACTGTTGCTGCAGCTTACTATTACTATTACTATGACTGCTGCTCCTCCTGCTGACAATTACAATAACTGCTTGCTATTACTGCTTACTATTACTGTTGTTGCTGTTACTATAACTGCTGCTCCTGCTATTACTATTACTGCTGCAACTATTACTGTTTCTGCCTCAACTATTACTGCACAGTGTCAAGAACTTGATAACTTACACTAGACAGTAAGACCACCTCATGTGCTTTAAAAAATTAAAAGAACCCTACTTTTGGAATTCCAATGGTCTAGTGTCAAGAACAGAAGTGCAAAGAGACAGACCTGGGTTCTGGTCTTAGTTTTTGTATTGATTTGCAGGTAAAATGCAACAAGTTTTCTATCGTGTCTGTTGTTTTCTCCTTTACTGAACAGAAATGTTAATGGAAAATTTTCCTACTTCATAGTGCTGTGAGGAAATCTCTTTGCAAGTTGTCAAATATGATATGAATGGTAGCCTTTGTCAAGGTGCTATAAAAACCCAACTACAGAACCCAGCCTTTCACTTTATAGCCTGTCTTGAGAGTAGTAAGAGCATTAACATCAAAAAGGCCTGAATTTGAATCTCAGCTCCAACACTTACTAACCCATGTGATCATTAAGTCTCAGCTTTCCTGAACCTCAGTTTTTTTTTATATGGAAAATGGGGATAATACCTATGCTACCTAATAATTACTGGGTTGTTGAGAAGAAAGCATTTTATATACTATAAAGAGCAACAGACATAAACTATTAATAGGATGGTATAATGGTACTATGGGAAAAACAATGGAATTGGGTTCAAGTTCTTATTTTGCTTCCTTACCATCATTGTAACCTTGAGCAACATCACTTCATCCATCTGGTACACAAGTGTTCTCTAGTTGTTAGATTTGTGTGTTCTCTAGTTCTCTAGTTATTGGATTTGACTTGATGATTTTTGATGTTCTTCTTGGCTCCAGAAAACCAAGTGTTTTGAGACTGTAGATATAGTAGCCTTGTTCCTCCTTTCCATGGATGGAATTAAGAAGGGGAAAGGAGGAAGAGCAATTCTTCTTGTCTCAGCAAGACACAGATGACCAGACAGTACTACAGCAAGGGTTTCAGATGAAATTTATTGAGGTCCTACTATGTTCTATGAAGATATAGAAAAAAAAAAGACAAAAAAGCACAAAAAAATTTGATTTCTTTTTTTTTCTGATATCTACTCCTATATCAGATATAAACATATTTCTATATCTTAGCAAAATCATGTCTGATTAAAAAATAGCAAGTATTATTTTGATCTTTTTATAAAATCTGGAATGTGAATTGTATTTCTGATTACCATACTTCAAGAGAGATGCTGTATGTGGAAAAGGCTTAAAGAATAGCTAATTTAAAATATATATATATGGTAGTGGAAAGAACAGATAAAGCAAATAATGCTATATCATATAATGTTAGATTTGTCAGAGGCCTTATAACTTACTAGTCCATTTTTCAGATACTGAATACTGGTAAAAGCAATAACTTACCAATGAAAATCCACGAAGTATTGATTCGTCCAAGGGCACTTAGCTAAAGTCAAAGTCTAGACTAGTGCCCAGGACTTATGATTCCAAGTTCAGGGCTCTATCAAATCAAAACTTTTCAGTTTGAGAATTTAAAGGCTGAGAATAGAGATGGTCAAAGATTATCAGATCAGAAAATATGGCCAGGGTCAACAAGGATTTGTTTAGCAAATTTCAGAATTGTGAGGATTATGGACACACCTCTTGAATCTTGAAAATGTTTATGGGCAGGTAGGCGGTGCAGAAGGGGAGGCAAGTGGCTTAGTATTTTAAAGCATCAGATCTGGGGTCAGAAAGACCTGAGTTCAAATGTGACCTCAGACACTTACTAGCTGTGTGACCCTGAATAAGTAATTTAATCTCTGTATCCCTCAGTTTCCTCATCTATAAAGTGGGGATAATAATAGCACCCACTTCCTAGGGTTGTTATGAAGATGAAATGAAATAATTTTGTAAAACACTTAGCATAGTGTTTGGTGCTTAGTAAACACTATATAAAATTTAGCTATTACTATTTTTGTAAATATGAGAAAGACATGCTGGTTAATAGTGGATGCTTTCCCAATTGCCATTTGTGCGTATTAATATAATTTCTAATTTCCCCCCACTCTTATTTTTAAATATCCTTAAGTGTTTGCCAAATTATTTCTTAAAGCTAACAAAATTGTGTTGCCTCCATCACGAATTTATATATATATATATTTTACATTTATACATGCATATTTGTAATATTTTCCCAGAACTGTTTTTGAATCCCTAGTATCTACTACAGTTTCTGATACACGATAGGCTTCGATTAGATATATATTGGTTGATTGAAAAGTTTGGATTAATAAAAAGTTCTATGTGCATTTGAATATACCTGGGCTGATGATTTCATCAGTATTGGGAGCTCCTGATAAGGGAAACTCTCTCCATAAATCAGAACAATTTGCTTATAACTAAAAATCTTAGAGAGTTGCCTGGGGATACTTAGAGGTTAATAAATTATTCATAGTTATACGGATACTATGAGTAGGAGACTAGACTGGAACCCAGGTGTTCCTAACTTCAAAACTGGTCCTACATCCAGAAATAATACCAAGGAGTGTTAGTGGTACAGATTAAAGAAGGACCATGGAATCTGAATGCAGTTGTGGGAAAGTAGACCAAGGTTGTTCATTTTACCTCTACTACCTCTATCTTGTAAAAGAAAGCTCCAGAATAACCTATGTGATCTTAACTTTCAGTGACTCAGTGGTATTTGAAAGAATGTATTCACCTCAATCCAAATTCTGGGGTAATTTTTCACTGAAAGATAAGCAAAAGAATTTAAAAGAAAGATTTGACTTAAGGGAATCTTGATTTGCTGGCTGAGTATGACTGTGGGTTTGCATCACAAAGGAGTTGTTAACAATACTCCTAAGCAAAAGCTGCAAAACAGTTGCAATTCAATGATGAACCAGTAGGTGTCAGTGGGAGATCAGAAGAGAGCCAAAAGGTAAAACTAGCAGAGAATGATGGTATCAATAGATAATGACATCAGCAGCTCACAACTCACAGAAGAAAATATCTCAACAGCCGGCAACAGGAAACCAGCAGGTGACATCATCAGTTTTTCCAGGGAAACAAGAAGCGGTGGATTCAGATATAAAGAGCTTTTCCTGATGGAGCACAGGTCTAGGAACATGAGTTGCTTGCTCTTGTGAATATTATCCAAACTGTTATTTGGGAATCTGTGGAAGAACATCGCTCTTGTATGTTTGGGAAAGTTATTTTTATTTACATTGCTATTCTGTTTAATTTGTTGTGAAAGAAAGAAAAAAAGCTGTGTTTTTCAAGAGATGCTATCTCAAAAACCTCCTTTGAGTTGGAGGATAGTTTTCAGGGTAGACATTAGAGGAAGCCAACATTTTAGATAAATTTGTGGAAAATACTATTTCACTTTATATTGGATTTTGAGGTTTCAGAAGTAGATGATGGATCCATATGGGATTGTGGAATATTCCCATGTTTACATCCTGTAAGCATTTATTAGGTACCTGCTGTATTGGTTCTGAGCACTGTATTGAGTACAGAAGATACAAAGACAAAAATGAAATAACTCCTTGTTTACATTCTTTCAAAGGAAGGGACTGCTGAGGTCAAGCCCAATGCATTTCTGAACAAGAATCCTCTTTTCAATATGCCTGACAAGTAGTTATCTAGCTTTTGCAAAAAGATCTGAAGTGAGGGAAACCCTTCTACCTTCTGAGGCAATTCATTATACATTTGAATAGCTCCAATTATTAGGATTTTTTCCCTTATGTAAATCCTAAATCTGTGCTTGTGAAATCTTTACCATTTCTTCTAGTTCTGACTTCCAGGGCCAAAGAAAAGAAGGCTAGTCCCTCTTTCACATAACTTCCATTCAAAAAAAAAAAAGACTGTTGTAATGTTCCCCCTAAGTTTTCTTTTCTCCAGACTTATACCTAACTTAATTAAGGATGCTCTCTCTCCCTTCCTTCCCTTTTCTTCTTTTCCTTTCTCTTCTCTTCCTTTCCTCTCCCTTTCCTTCCCTTCCCCCCCCCCCAAGTGCAATTTCATCATGGGATAGAGAACTTCCAGCATGGAAATTCCATCCACTAAGGCAAACTAATAACTCCTCTGATTTATAATCTTAGAATTATCTGGGTGTCATTGAGAAGTTAAGTGACTTGTCTGTGGTCACATAGCTAGGATATTATTAGAAGCAGAATCTTGCTTCTGAATCAATTCTTTATCTTTTATAACATGCTGCCTCTTATGAGAATGTATTTATTTCAAAAGAATTTTTATTTGCATCTTCTTTATCAAAAAGATTAAATTTTGGTGAAAATAAAGGAGAAAAGGATCAAAGAATTTTAAAACTGGAGCTTAGTTATCTTTTAGATCTCCCTCACCCTCACTTCTTTTCTCTTACAGGAAGGAAGGAAGGAAGGAAGGAAGGAAGGAAGGAAGGAAGGAAGGAAGGAAGGAAGGAAGGAAGGAAGGAAGGAAGGAAGGAAGGATAAAGTACCTATTATACTAGATGTTTTACAAAAATTATTTCATTGAATCTTCATAACAGCCATGAGAGGCAAGTGCTGTTATTATCCCCATTTTACAGTTGAAGAAACTGAGGTTAAGCCCAAGAGCACCCGGTTTATAACTATCTGAGGCCACATTTGAACTCAGATCTTCCTGACTCCAGACCCAACTCTCTGTTTATTTTACAGATAAGAAAAATGGAAGACCAGAAAAGTTAAGTAGATTCCCCAGTGTCACACAGCCAGTGAATAAGCTTGTGGGGGAGATATTTTAATATAGGGATAGCTTTCTGACAACCCTTAAATTATATAAAGTAGTCAATGACTTGCTCTGCCTGTGGGTAGTCTGAGAACCAGAGAGAGGGGACTGAGGAAAGAGAGAAGACCAAGTGGGCAGGATATTGGGACCTAACATCAAAATAATAGACAATGCTGTGTGACAGGGCAGCACAGCCACTGCCCTCCCCAATCCCTACTTAAAGCTTTAACAAGGAGGCCCTCATCCCTATTGTAAGCATCCCACATCCCACATAGCCTTCATAACAATTAGTGGGCACCCAGATGTTGTGTGTGGCTGGCACCTCTGGAGCCAAGTGGTGATATGTGCTTTTGAGCCTGGGGATACCTTAATGCATAATGAATCCTTCCCCCATTAATTTACAAATACAGAACTAAAACCAAGAAAGGTCACACAAGTACTAAGTAGTAGAGTCAGAATTCGAACCCGACTTCCTTCATTCAAAATCTAGTGTTCTCTCCACAGTAGCATTCCCTTCAGAGGGCATGAGGCAGAGAACTTGGTCAGCTTCCTCTGTTTTCTTGCCAGGAGAAGCACAGGACTTTTGGGAACTGACCAACATTTCTCTTTCTGTAAAACCATAAAAGGGAAAAATCTTAGTTCTCCAGAGGCCCAGGGCTGCCCTGTGAAGAAGGGAATGAGTCAGACCTACCCAAGCCTGTGGAGCAGGGATGCAAACTGTTTTGATACCTTGTTAAAATGTCAGCAATGTCAACCTTCCCCACTCTGCCACCTCCACCCAGCATGACACTGGAGGATGAGAGGGGGATCTGCCTTCCTTTTGCAGCTTTGTCTTATGTTTTTATAGGGGTTTTGAGAGGAAAGAGGGTTTTAACACAGAGAAAAACTTTTAAAATGTCCTCATCTTTACCAAGGTAAAACCCTATTGTCCTGGAATACAGTTATCAGTTGGTCCATTGGGTATGATCACTCTTCTCTGTTACAGATAAATCAAATCTAGATCTTCCTGAAGATAGCAGAGGGATAAATAAAATGATTGCAATCTGTGGTCCTAGGGCCAAAGTTCTGGACTCATATGGAGCTGGGTTCAATTTGAGCAGGCCTGTCCTAGAAACATCAGATTTTGGAACATCTCCTGGGAATATCTTATCTAAAAGTGTCCTCTTCAAAACAAGAATTCAGGCTTGTAATTCGTTGATTATGGGGCAGGTTTTATTAACCTATGATTAATAAATAATTAAGGAACATCCCTTTTCCCCTCTACCTCCCCTTTCCCCAAAGTAGTCCCCCCAGACATAATAGTACTCTTGGTAAGCTCCCTCATAAGGGGGGAAAACTCAGGGTTTCTGGTGAGTCTCACCCATAGTCACAACCAGAACAAGCACTAAAGCTTTGCCTTGTGGGAAATATGAAAGGGAACAAGAGTACCAATCACTTGGGGGATAATTTTCTTTACCCAAATCTTTTTTTCCCAACTCTTAAAGAACTTTTTAAAACTTTCAATTTCAAATTTTCTTCCTTCCTCCTGGTCCTCTCCAAATCATTGAGAAAGTAAAAAATATGATAACTATTATACATATGTAGTCAGGTGAAATATTTCCACATTAGCTACCTTTGATGGGGGGGAGAAAGAAAAATAAAGGAAAAACTATACTTTGATCTATACTCAGAGTTCATCAGTTCTCTTTCTGAAGGTGGATATCATTTTTCATCATGAGTCCTTTGGAATTACTGTGGCTCATCATATTGATCAGAGTAGCCGTGTTTAACAATTGATCATCATTGCAATCTTGTTGTTAGTATGGACAATGTTCTCCTGGTTCTGCTTGCTTCACTTTGCCTCAATTTATATAAATCTTTCCAGTTTTTCTGAAATCATGCCCTTCATTTTTACTCATAATACAATAGTATCCCATCGTAAGCAGATGCTTCCATCATAAGCAGTTTCCAATTCTTTGCTACTTCAAAAAAGAGCTGCTAAAGAGATTTTTGTGCATCCAGGTCTTTTTCCTTTTCCTTTACTTTCTATGGGTATGGATCTAGGAGTAAGGTTTTCTTTTAAATTACAGGAAGTAGACAATCATTTGCTCTGCCTGTGGATAGTCTGAGAACCAGAGAGAGGAACCCTTTCCATAGATCTGACAGATAAACTATTTCATACCCTCCTAATTTACTTATGGTATCACCATGTCTAAATTATGAACTCATGTTGACTTTATCTTATTCATACACAGTATGAGATGCTTGCCTATATCTATTCTGTGGTACTGAGCGGTTTTTGTTCAAATTATGAGTTTTAGTCCCCAACGCATGGCTACTTGGGTTTATCAAATATTAGATTACTGTGTAATAGTGTTTTGCTTCATAAGTGTATAGAGGTAATGTAGTGTCATGGATGGAATAAAGACTTGGAGTCAGAAGGTTGTTGTTGAGTCATTTTTTCAGTTGTGTCTAGCTCTTCATTGCCTTATTTGGGATTTTCATGGCAAAGATATTAGAGTAATTTGCCATTCTTTCTCCAGCTAATTTTACAGATGAGAGAACTTAGGCAGAGTTAAGTGACTTACCCAGAGTCACATAGTTAATAAATATTTGAGACTGAATTTGAACTCAGGAAGATGAATCTTCCTGAAACCAAGTCCATCACTCTATTCACTGAGCCATCTAGCTGTTCATAGAGTCAAAAAGAAAGGGGTTCAAATCCTGCCTCAGCTACTGAATAATAACAATACCTAGCACTTTTAAAGTTTATAAAATGATTTTAAAATATCATTTTATTTTATCCTTCCAACAAAGCTTGAAAGGTAGAAGCTATTATTATCTCCATTTTATAGATGGGAAAACTGAGGCTGAGAGGGTTTAAGTCACATAGGTAGTAAGTATTCAAAGCTGTATTTGAATTCTGGTCCTCCTATCTCCAGGTTTAGCCCTCTGTCTGTAGTTTATCTGCTTCATGTAGATGTTAGCTATGAGATTCTGGGTGAGTTATTTAATCTCTGCCTTATACCTAAGGAACTCTAAGGTCCTTATCAACTCTAAATCTTTCGACCAATGGCATAAAAACAAAGAGTGTGAGGAAGCTAAGGTCAACCCATAGATCTAAAACTGAAACAGACCACAAAGGCCATCTAGTCCAACTGCCTCTTTTCCAGGTGAGGAAATTAAGGGTCAGAAAGGTGAAAATGCACACCCAAGAAATGCAGAGGTAATCAATAACATTTCTCCACTGAAATCCTTTGGTGGCTCCCTATTACACATTGATTAAAGAATCTTTGGCCTGAAATTCAAGATCCTCCATGCTCTGAATCCAATCCCCGCTTATCTCCCAAAATACTCCCTTATAAACACTCCATACAACAGCTAAAATGAATTATTCATTTCATGAAATATTAGATGTTTTCCCATTGCTGTTCTTCCTTCTGCTTGGGATGTCATTAGATTGTTAGCTTCTAGAGGTAAGAGACTGTCTTTTATCTCTTTTGGTGTCCCTAGTGCTTAGTACAATGCCTGACATATAGTTAGCACTTATTGTTTATCGAATTGAAATTAAATTGAATAGGCTCTCTACTCTCTATCTCTGCCCATTATAATCCTATCTTTCTTTCAATTCTCAGCTCAGATTCATTAAATCTTCCCTGTTCTTCCCAACTGGACAGAATCTTATCCTTCTCCAAGCTTAAGCAATTCTTAGCACTTTATTTGGACATTTCCTCTGCCATTTGTTATATCCTTCCTTGTATTACAGTTAAAGTAACACTAATAATAGGTGACATATCATGACTTAAAGTTTGAAAAGGGATTTTTTAAAAAGACATACATGATCTCATTGTTTGGTTGTAGAAGTGGGGTGGAAATAGAACAATAGGTTTTGAAACTTTGAGATAGTTTTTAATTCCATTTCTGACATAAATTGCTGTGTGATGTTGGCTAATTCTCTTAACTTGTCTGTACCAATGTCCTTCCTTGTAAAACAGGGATGATAATATTTGCCTCACAGAGAGGTTGTGGAGAAAGTGTTCAGTAACCCTAAAGTAAAATAATAAATGGGAGTTGTTGTTACTAACTCATCCTTGCATCCCCCATAGCATCTTGCACATGGTCAGGGAATAGTCAATGTTTGTTGAATTAATTAAGGCACAAGAGAGGCAGCAATGACCATTTACTACTTTGGCCAGTTTTGTTTTTTAGTGGCAAAGGCTTTGGTTTGAGTACCTCTAGACAAGTCCTAAAGGATAGCTAATGATTAGGAGTGGAGGAAGAAGCCCTGACCTCCTTCTACATCATGCTGGACACATCATCAAGTCTTCCCATACTCCTCCTGGCCCCATCTTTGCTGTAAGCCTTCCTGGCATTCTGTCAGTTTGTAAAGCTTTTTTTCCTGGAATTTCATCTCGGCATCTGGGTGAAAAAGCTAGATCATTTCCTGGAATGAGACTGATAAGTCTTTCTTAAACTCCTGAGACAGAGACAGAATACATTTGCCATTTCCTAGCATCTAGGCAGCCTGTATTGAAGAGACTCTAACAGAGCGGTCTGTTGCTTTAGGTGCTGGCAGGGATTGATGTACACAGTGTACAGAAGATATACTTCTGAAGTACCTATCTAGCATTTCCTGGGAATTGAAGAAGAGTTTCTACAGGCCTGGTTTCCTTAATACAAATACAACATCTCCATGGATTTAAGGCATGCATTTTTTCTGTTTCCCAAAAGCCCCTGCTTTATTCATTTATTTTTTATCCTCCTTCTTCTCTGCTCATACCACACCCCTCATCTTCATCCTCTGCCAGGAGATCAAAGTAAATATTTTTGCTTGGATATCATCCATAAGTTTTGATTTGTATTAGGAGAACTCATGGTTAATAGAGAAGTAGGGCTTAACATGATCCTTGCTTTCCCCTACTCAATTCAGAATCAGTTTTTTTCTTGTTGCTCATTGCATGCGAGATGCAGTAGAAAATGTATGCTCTTGTTCAGGAGACTAAGCATACGTACACATCCAAAGTAAACAACTCAAGACTATTTAATGAAGCACTGTGTCAAATTCTGCCACATGATACGATCCAAATGATCTACATAAGAACCAATGGATGTGAAATGATTCAATGATCAGTTGCTTGGAATTAAGTCAGGGAAAACAGATGCAAAGTGAATTTTGAACAATGTTTTTAAGGTTGCTTGTAGACCAATGAAAGAACTCTCATGCTTGACTCTTTTTAGACATAGAGAATCAGAAAATCTCAGGCCAAAAGCCCATGATACCATATCACTGAAAAGTACTTCCCTTGAGGGTGTTGTTCATTCTTCATTTTTGAAGTGGACTAATGACATGGTGGATGACATCTTGACTGTTTCCTGAATTGGATTTAAGTGATTTAAGTAGAGTTGTACAAAGAAGTCTACCTCCCTCTCTCTTCCAGAGCCATCAAAGATTATGGCAGGACAAAAGTCAAGATGACTGGTGATAGCTCGAGATGCAGTGGATAACTATGGCATCTTCAATGTGTAACCAAGCTCTAAGCACTCCACGGTATCTGCTTCATTGGCCTTTGTGGCTATTAGAACAAATTGTTCTCATCTTCCCTTTCCACCAAAATTGGGATAAATTCTCCCATAACTCAGCAACAGGTTATAACCTATTGTTTACCTGCAACTTGATTTAGCCTATCACCCAGATAGTTTTATTGGGGTGTGAATCTATAGCTTCTTGAGTGAAAGGTACTACATAAAATGCTTCACAAATATTATCTCATTTGATCCTCATAGCAGTCCTTTGAGTTAGATGTATTTACTGTTGGGGGGAGGGAATGACTTGCCTAAGGTCACACCTAATAAGTATATGAGGAGAGATTTTAACTTGGGTCTTTCTGCATCCATGCCCAGATCTTTATCCAAAGGTGAATGAGCAGCTCTGAAAAGCGTTCAGCGAGCCCTCACACCAGAAGTGTTAGTCTTCCATGAACACCTCATCCACCCCAACTTTGAGGGTAAGACAGATAAAGCTTCACAACCTGAAGTTCCATCCAACTGATACTCTTCTGGAAAACCAGATCTATCTGATAGGCTAATTCTCAGGCTAAGCCCTTGTATGTGGGGCTCTTTTTTAAAGTGGTGCTTTTGGGATAGAAAGTATTTCCAGTTCCGTGTAGGTTATGTATGTCCAGATGAGTCGTCTAAACATTTAGATAGGTGGCTTGAGAAGAGACATGGTTGGATGTGATCTGAAGTCTCCAGTGCCTCTGAGGAGATGAGAGATGAAGTGGAGGGGTAGACAAGTCACCAGAGGTTTACAAGGCTGAGTCCCTCTTCTACAGTCTCCAAGACAGATAGCAAATTAGAATTACATCTGCTCATTCCCCTAACTATTGCTGACCTAGGGAGATATAGAGTCAGAACAAAGCTGCTGCCCTGGCTGCTATCCCTTAAGGGGCAGAGGAGGAATAATGTCAAGCTTTTCCCAACTCCCTTAAACACTGGTTACACAAAGACTATCTTTAGAAGGGAGCAAGATAAGTTGTTGTTCATTCATATCCAACTCTACATGATCCATTTTGAAGTTTTATTGGCAAAGATACTGGAATAGTTTGCCATTTCCTTTTCCGGTTCATTTTACAGATGAGAAAACTGAGGCAATAAGGGTAAATTTAAACACAGTCACACAACTTGTGTCTGCAGCTGGATTTGAATTTAGGATTTCCTGACTCTATGCCCAGCACTCCAACTGCTCCATAGGGACAAAATAAGCTTTTGGCTTAATCAAAAGAAGTCCCAGGCTTGCCAAAGGGAAAATTTCCAAAAGTCTTTAGAAAAGCAAGCTGGAAATCAAGGATATGTTGAGGAATCAGCTTCCCCTACATGCCTGGAACATTCAAAGTCTGTCTTTTTCCCTCCACATGTCTGAAGTCAGCCTAAAGAGGAGTCCAAAACCAGATGTTTCTTCTCTCAAAGAAGGAATGTCTCTCTTCTCCAAAGTTCTTGAGTAAATCCACCTTTCCCTCTGTCATATAAGGTCACCTGGGCATTATCTTCATGAATTATGAAAGTCTCATACAAAATGTTCCAAATTTGATTAGAGTCCTGGGTTACTTCTAATATTACTCAGCCTGATACTGATATATCTATATATCTATATATAGATATAGATATACATATATATATACAGATATATATATAAATATATATATACATATATATAAATATATATGTATATATATATACATATATATATATATATATATATATATATATATATATATATATATATATATATATATATATATACTGATACTATTGGGAGGTGCAGTCAAGATGGCAGAATAAAGGCAAGGACTCGCCCAAGCTCTCCCCCACCCCTTCCAAATATCTTTAAATAATGATTAAACAAATTTAAGCAACTCAGAACCCACAAAAAAATGGAATGGAATCATTTTCCAGCCAAAGACAACTTAGAAGTTCAGCAAGAAAGGTCCGTGTGCACCAGGGTGGGACTGGAGTGCAGAATGAGCCAGCACAGCCCCAATCCCAGCAAAACAGGATACTGTTGGCTGAGGAATAGAGCAGATTCCTCCAATCCCAGTCCCATCTGGGTCTCACTAAGAAATGTTGACTACAGTGGTGATGGAGCAAAACAACAAGAATAATTAGGTCAAGTTAAAATCTCTTGGTGAGATTTAATTCATATATCTCAGGAGGAAAGGAAAGAAATGAACTATTATTAAGTACTTAGTATATACCAGGTACTGTGCTAAGTGTTTTACAAATATTATTTCATTTGATCCTCTTAAAAAATCCTTTGAGGTAGATGCATTATCACATATCACTGAAACAAACAAACAAACAAAAAAAGTGATTTTCCCAGGTTCACACAACTAGGAAGTAGATGAAGAGAGATTTGAACTTGGGTCTTTATGTCCAAATGGCATATGGACAAGGAGCTCAGTTCCTTATTCACTGTGTCACCCAGTTGCCCCTAGACTAATATGCTAAGAGAATTCGACCATGGAAATCAACCAATTTGTCAGATGTGGGTCAAAGAACCAGAGAAGACATGGGGGAGGCAAAGATGGAGAAGAAAGGGGAGGGGGAAGGCTGTAGATAAGCAGCTGTAGAGAAAGATACTTCTTTGCCCAAGAGGGCTAGGATCCATTAGTCTTTCAAGCCTGCCTTGTCCTGTTAGACTGAAAAGCTTCAGTTGGTGATGGCAGCTTGGCTACATTGAACAGTGTTTCTTGTAATATATTTCAAGGGTCCACTGAGACAGCAAGTTGGGAGTTTGGGCTACAATATGAATAAAAGTAAAATCTATGGAATTAAATCATCTCAGAGTTAGAAAGTACCCTAAAGGTCATTCAGTATAGTAGCTACTTAAAATTTGAATAGTTTTCCTGTATCACTGACAAGCGGACATTTAGCCTTTACCTGAAATATAATGGAAGTCCATCAGTCTGATAAATGTTTTTTCCCCCATTCAACTCCCTTATTTTTCCATTAAAAAAGAAAAGAAAAGAAAGAAAAACAACCAATGGTCTATTCAATGGTTATCTATCTAGTGTAATTTTCATCTTTATTTAAACTTTCTATCTTGCTTCCTTTTAGGCCTAGACTGATTCCTTTGGGCCACTGGGTCTGTGAGCCTGCACATATTTGCATGGTTGTATCATATCCATTCAAGGTAAGTGGGAAACCAGCAGAAATAGTTTCTAAACTTAGGTACAAAGAATATTCCTTTTATGACACATTTTCCATTTTGAGTGGGAATTGGGAGGAAGAAGGGAATTGAGATGCAGGTATGTGTCATATCAATTATTAATGTGCTACTTTTCATTTCACTTTCCCCCTATGTGATTAAATTAATCACATAAAATAAAATAATAATAAATTATTATTTATTATATGTATATTACATATATAAAAATTACATGTAATAAAATAATAAATAAAAATATAAAAAACATAATGAAAACGTGTACAGTTCTATAGAGAGTTTTATGTTTGGAAAAGATTTGGAAGCAGAAGAAGTGACCTTGTTCTGTTGAGAATTCAGATAGGTTTGAAGCCAAGCTATAGGCTGAGGGTCCAAAGTAAGATAATATTTCTAGAAAGTTTAGAAATCAAGCAAGCCTTTAGGAAATTATTTAGTTTTTGTGAGTGATCAAAAGGAAAAGACTTTTGGGCAGAGAATATTATTTAGTTATATGAATATAGAGTTATAAAGGCCTAAAAGATGATCTGGTTCAACTCCCATTTTTCAGTTTAGGAAACCGGCAGAAATGTCAAAGATCATATAGTGGATCACTCATAATTCAATAACTGAAATTCAAATCTGAGTTTTCTAATGCTAAAGCCAGTAATCTTTGAGTTCTTCCTTGATAGTAGTCATACCATAAGGAGTACAGTATGATTTACAAGTTGATTTTTATGCAAAGATATTGGATATTTGACTCTCCAACAATTACAGAATTCCTGTCTCAGGCATTTAGAATAAGAAAATATTTATATACCTAATTGACTTGGTTTAAATTTTTTGAAGGATTTTGCTTTATTTTTTACATTTATTATTCATGTGGACGAGATAGGGAAATATGGCTTAGCCAGAGATGTCAAGCTCTTTAGAGATCTCTAAGGATATTGATACATTGGAGAAGATGTAACCAGAGAGGTGAAAAATCTTGAGATCATTCTACAACAGGATCAGATAAACAAACTAGGAATGCTTACCCTTCAGAAAAGGAAGCTCTATCTTCAAATATCTGACATATCTATAGACACACTTTAAAAAATTATTTCAGTTAAAATTATTTACAAAAACCCAAATATATACTATGTGAAACTCATACAAACTATTTTTCCATTGACCTTTACTCCAAAGATTACAATTCATAAATATTGTATAAAATACATACATATGTTTTAAGAATTATTTTGACCAAATAAGTCATTTTTGACAATTATAGATATCCAAATTAACTATAAAGGACATATGAAGAAAGACAATACCTATATCCAGAGAAAGAACTGATAAATAGAAATATGTATAGGTTAATTTTACAAATATATATATATATATATATATATACATATGTATGTATATATATATATATATTTATCTAAAGGTAGCCATCTCTAGGGTGAAAGAGGAGGGAAGGAAGAAGTAAAGAGAAAAAAATAAACTTACAATATAACTTTATTATGTATTTAAAAGAAATAGCAAAATAGATTTTTAGTTTCATATGTAATTATCTTTTCTGGTTATACTATGTTATGGAAATACTTGTTTTATTCCATAAATTTAAAATAAAATTACTTTTTAAGAAAAGAAAAGAAAAGAAAGCTCTGTCTTCAAGTATTTGAGAGATCATCTAATAGAAAGGGGAATTAGGCTTGCTCTGCTTGTTTGGCCATATAGAGCATAATTAGGAGGAATAGGTAAAAGTGTAAAAAAATAAAATAAAATAAAAAGGAAACTTTAGGCTTGATGTAGAGGAAACTTTCTGACACAGAGCTATCTATCTAAAAGTGGATTAGGTTGTCCCAAAATGTAGTAGGTGTTTCTTCAATAAAGGCTTGATGGTCACTTTGAGAATATGTATGTTGTTGTTCAGTCATTTCAGTCCATTTGGAGATTTATTGGCAAAGATACTGGTGGGGTTTGGCCATTTCCTTCTCCAGCTTCTTTTACATATAAGGAAACTGAGGCAAACAGGGTTAAGTGCCTTGCCCAGAGTCACACAGCTAGTAATCATCTGAGGCTGGATTTGAAGTCAAGAAGATAAATTTTCCTGACCCAGCACTTCTATCTGGATCTTCTAAACCCAGAATTGTATCCACTCCACCATCCAGCTTCCCTTGGAGTTTGTATAACATCTCTTCTATAGGAAGGGATGCTATATGTCTAGATATTAGTTTTACTAGCTGGCCTCTGTAATTCCTTACAAAAGGAAACCGAAAAACAAAACAAACCAAGTCCCTCCTCCTTTTTAAGGAAAAAAAGACTAGATTTTCCCCCTTAAAGTCAGAATACTTGTATATATACACTAATGCTGAATGTTTCTCAGAATGGTGTCTTTTTTCCCCTTTTTTTGGCTTAGACATGAGGAGAGGATATAGTGGTGGGACTGGACAGTCAAACAACTATGTATGAATCATCTACATTCTACGTTCATGAATGAGTGAATGGACAAAAAAGCATTTACTACTTGCTGTACAAAAAGTAAGTGTGGAGTAAAAGAAAGAATCAGAAAGACCTTCTTCTCTGCTCAATATCCACTGGTGTGTCCTTCAACCTCTCAGTGCTCTCTAGACAGATCTCTAAGAATAATTACCAGAAGAACTTTCCTGATTTGGGAATTTCCTGTACAACTGATTTCTATACAAAATTCTATATAAATTCCTATGTAAGGGAATGCCATATATAAATAAACCCATATGTCTAATTTCTAGTCCTCTGTTCTTGGCACTGAATTAAGCACTAGGGACATGTGCCACGAAGAAGACAACGTTCTTCAAGGGATGAAAACAAAGAGATAAAGAAGAATAAAATGGTATTTGCCTTCTAGGAGCAGGAGTCTAATCAGGGAGATGATATGAGGACAAAAATAGCAACTTCCAGTGGAATTGGACAAGGGCCAAAAGTTAAGTATTTATATCCTAAGGAATTGGGATTGTTTAGCATGTAGATGGAGAGAGTTAAGGGATACAAATATTTGAAAGATTATAATTTGTAAAAGGAATTTTTCCTATTCTGATAGTTCACAGAGAGAAATAGCAATAAGTGGAAGTAAAAAGAAACCAATATACAGGTAGAGGAGGGTGTGAGTCCTTCTGAATTAGTGGATCATCACAGAAAACTGTAATGGATTAGGAAGACAGCCACAATGTGGAAGACAAAGCAGAGAAAGGAACATATTCCAAATAAGTGGAACAGTGTGGGAAAAAACATGTAAGGGTATTAAATGTCCTGTGTTTTGGAGTGATAAGCTCAAATATAAAGCATGGATATCTTGTCAAATTTCACAACAGTGAATTTCAAAATATAATAAATTTGTTTTAAGGGACTAGAGGGAGCCTCAAACTAAGAATGCTGTCTCCCAGTGTTCTGCAGAAACTTGGGAGAGATTGGGGAGCTCTCAGGTGTTTGGGACTAAAATTGTGTCTATCAATAATTGACATCACTTCCAAGAATAAAGAGAATAGAGAGAAGAGGAAGAGAGACATTTCCAAAGTTTAAATTTCTAGAGTTATTTTTAACATAAAATATAAATAGTTTCCTCCATTATCCACCCCCTTCCAGAAACAGCTGCAGGTCCTGGCTCCAAAGGCCCATCTCCTCCACAGCTAACTTCTACCCATAGAGAATATGATATAGTTTGTTCCAAGTTGAGTGCAAAAGAAATCTCCCTTGAGAAGCCAGGGGTCAGGAGCGAGGAAGTATGGGGTCCTTAATTCTATATGTCACCATCTAAAGATTGTAAATGAGAGTTGCTGGTATTGAAATTTATGGAAAATGATGGAGTAGGGCAGAAAACTTGGGGCTCTCCAAATATCCTTTACAAAAAAGACAACATCATCTCAGAGCAGCAGAAATAAACACAGAAAAAAGCAGTTCTTCTCCTATGACAATGTAAGAAGACCCTAGAAAAGATCCAAACTCCAGGGAAGAGGTTCAGCCTCAGTGAACTATCAATCCCTCCAGGCGGACTCTGCAGAGTCAAGAAGCAACAAGCTTTTGGGGCAACTAGGTTGAGAGTCAGCCTCAGTCTTAGAAATTTTCATCTTGCAGACAGTGTGGGGGATTGATGGCTGAGTAAAAGATTGAAAGCTCTTCCATTTTTCTAGTTATGCTGACCAGATCTCTTGGTAGTGTCACTGTTGGATCAAATGGTTTTATAGCCATTTGGACATAGTTCCAAACTGTTCTCCAGAATGCTTGGAACATTTCACAACTCCACCAATAATACATTCATGTCTCAATTTTCCCACATCCCCTCCAACATTTATCATCTTTTCCTGTCATCTTAGCCAATCTTGTAGGTGTGGGGACACTTCAGAGTTGTTTTTATTTGCATTTCTCTGATCAATAGCAATTTCAGCATTTTTTCATAAGACTGAGGAGTGGATAAATTAAGGAATGGGAAGGCAAAATAGTAGGTAGAAGTCAAGAAAAGGAGTAAGAAGATTAAAATTGGGTGAGAAGAATAGTGAGGAAAAATAGGAAGGAGGAAAATACACACTAAGTAAGTGTAGCTTAGAATGTGCAGAGGATGAATTTACACACAAAACAGAAACAGCAGATTAGAAATTTGAATCCAACAATATGTGGCTTTCAGGAAAGAAAAAATGAGAAATACATACAAAATTAAATTAAAAGTCAGGAGCAGGATTTAGTATATAAAAAGCAGGGAGGGTGATCATGCTCTCATTTTAAAGGTAAAGGCAAAATAGATTTAATCAAAAGTAAAAATAGAGAATTATACTTTGTGTCAGCAATATTACTCGATATTATTTTAGACTATTTGAAATATCTAGATAGTATAAAATACCTGAGCATATACCTATCAAAACAGACACAGGGTCAATATAAACATAAACATAAATCACTTTTTACACAAATAAACTCAGATCTAAATAGTTTATTTGTTGTTCAAGGGTAGATAAAGCCAATATAATTTTAATGACAATTTTACCTAATTAATCTATTCATTTAATGTCATTCCAATTAAATTCCAAAAAAAAAAAAAACCTTTTACTAAGTTAGAATAGTAAAGTTCATTTGGAAGAATAAAAGGTCAAAAACTTCAAAGAAAGCAGGGGAAACAAGATGTCAAGAAAGTAGATTCAGCAGTATCAAATCTTAAACTATATTGTATGGCAAGAACATTGTTGAAATATAAAAAGGTTAATTTTGATCATTTTAAATTAAAATTAGACTTTGAGGACAGAAAATGTCTTTCTTTTCTATATGTGTCCCTATCATGTAGTACAACTCTTGGCACATGGTACGTGTTTCATAAATCTTTTTTCATTCATTCATCCACATGGGACAGCTCTGTAGCTCAGTGAATTGAGCAATAGACCTGGATTCAAATCCATCCTCAGATATTTATTAATTATATGACCCTGAGCAAGTTACTTGATCTCTCTGCCTCATTTTCCTCACCCGTAAAATGGGGGTAATAATAGCATTTGCCTCAGAATTATTGTCAGTATCAAATGATATAATAATTCAAAAGGATTTAACAGTGCCTGGCACATAGTTAGCTCTATATAAATGTTTATTGTTATTAATTATTATCATTTTTCAATATATTATGTTTTAAATTACTCTTTGGCTTATTTTGAGATCCAGAAAATCTCAATCCTGCCTATTGTAGGAGATATCAGGGCAATAAAGTACTCCAAAATTGAGAACATTCTACTGATCATTAATAGAAAGAAATAATTACTCATCATTGGTGACAGCCAAAAGGACTATTGGTTCTTGGTTCTTGGGAATTGGATTCCTAGCAGAAGAAGAGAGGATTCATTTCAAAGGATCAGCACTGGAGGGCAGACTCTGACAATACTGTGAAAATACTGGAAAAGAATAGAGGAGTATCGGGAAAGAGAGAGAGAGAGAGAGAGAGAGAGAGAGAGAGAGAGAAAGAGAGAGAGAGAGAGAGAGAGAGAGAGAGAGAGAGAGAGAGAGAGAGAGAGAGAGAGAGAGAGAGAGAGAGAGAGAGAGAGAGAGAGAGAGAGAAGGAAAATGACAGGGAAGGAATAAAGGAGGGAGGGAAGGAGGAAGGAAGGGAAGGAGAGGGAAAGAGGGAGAGAGTACATGTGTGTATGTTGAAAAAGGCAATAGTGGTGAGGACAGATAAGATCTCTCCATAATAGACTAAATCTTGGGAACTGTTGGAATTTCTTTTTCTAGCTTTGCAGTTTGGCTTATTAAGCAAATCCAACAGAGTTCCTAGTGAATCGATTCTCTCTAAATGCTTGTTGAATGAATAGAAAGATCTGATTCAAAATCCTAGCTTTGTTACTTATAACCATATAACATTGGTCAAGTTACATAAGTTTCATAAACCTCCTGCAAAATTGTCCTATTTATTTCACAAAATATTGTGAGGAGATGCACACACATACTAATATTATGTGTGTACATATACAAAAATTCTAGGATATATGCATATATAGATAATATTAAGCTTATTAAATCTTAAGACTGCACTAAGACCTTCAGGACACCATTTGTTGTGTGCATATGTGTATATGTAAAATGTAACAACCCTTTGCAAAGGGCTGACCATAAAACTCCTTTGGGATCTCTTACCAGTTTAAGAAGAAAAAATTAACTTAAGATCAGCCCTTGAATAGAAAAGGAACTAATAGAGGATTGCGTGATTTTTTTTTGACTTTTGTAATTTTTTTTAATTAAAGCTTTTTATTGACAGTACATATGCACAGGTAATTTTTACAACATTATCGCTTGCACTCACTTTTGTTCCAACTTTTCCCTTCCCTCCCTCCACCTCCTCCCCTAGGTGGTAGGCAGTCTTATGCATGTTAAACATGTTAAAGTGTATCTTAGATACAATATATGTGTGCAGAACTGAATAGTTCTCTTGTTGCACAAGAAAAATTGGATTCAGAAAGTAAAAATAACCTGGGAAGAAAAAACAAAAGTGCAAGTAGTCCACACTCATTTCCCAGTATTCCTTCTCTGGGTGTAGCTGATTCTGTCCATCATTGATCAATTGGATCTGAGTTAGATCTTCTCATTGTTGAAGATATCCACTTCCATCAGAATACATCCTCATACAGTATCATTGTTGAAGTGTATAATGATCTCCTAGTTCTGCTCATTTCACTCAGCATCAGTTCATGTAAGTCTCTCCAAGCCTCTCTGTATTCATCCTGCTGGTCATTTCTTACAGAGCAATAATATTCCATAACATTCATATACCATAATTTACCCACCCATTCTCCAATTGATGGGCATCCATTCAGTTTCCAGTTTCTGGCCACTCAAAAAGCTGCCACAAACATTTTGGCACATACAGATCCCTTTCTCATCTTTAGTATTTCCTTGGGATATAAGCCCAATAGTAGCACTGCTGGATCAAAGGGTATGCTCAGTTTGATAACTTTTGGGGCATAATTCCAGATTGCTCTCCAGAATGGCTGGATTCTTTCACAACTCCACCAACAATGCATCAGTGTCCCAGTTTTCCCACATCCCTTCCAACATTTGTCACTATCTTTCCCTGTCATTCTAGCCAATCTGACAGGTGTGTAGTGGTATCTCAGAGTTGTCTTAATTTGCATTTCTCTGATCAATAGTGATTTGGAACACTTTCATATGAGTGGAAATAGTTTCAATTTCTTCATCTGAGAATTGTCTGTCCATATCATTTGACCATTTATCAATTGGAGAATGGCTTGATTTCTTATAAATTAGAGTCAATTCTCTATATGTTTTGGAGATGAGGCCTTTATCAGAACCTTTGACTGTAAAAGTGTTTTCCCTGTTTATTGCTTCCTTCTAATATTGTCTGCATTAGTTTTGTTTGTACAAAAGTTTTTTTTTTAACTTGATACAATCAAAATTTTCTATTTTGTGATCAATAATGATCTCTAGTTCTTCTTTGGTCACAAATTCCTTCCTCCTCCACAAGTCTGAGAGGTAAATTATCCTATGTTCCACTATGTGTGGTTTTTTTGGTTTCTGTTTTTTCATGCACAGAAACAGCAGTGGTTTAGAAACTTCTCTGGAGAACAAAGAGAGAAGGCAAAAGTGGCAAGTAGATGATGGGGGGGGGGTGGAGATAGGGTTATCCCAGGGCATGAGATAAAAGCAGCAACCTCCCTCATCTACATTTCCCTTCTGTAAGACCAAAAGAGATGACCTTCTTCTGAATGGATAAACTGGGAGGTGCAGGTATTGTTGTTCAGTCTGTTCAGTCATGTCTGACTCTTCATAACTCCATTTGATATTCTCTTGGCAAAGATACTGGAGCAGTTTGCCATTTCCTTCTCTAGCTCATTTTATAGATGGGGAAACTGAGGCAAACAGGGTTAAGTGTCTTGCTCAGGGTCACATAACTAGTAAGTATCTGAGCTAGATTAGAACTCAAGAAGAGGAATATTCCTGGCTCCAAGACCAGTCATTTGCTTTTTTTTTTCCTGTGTATTTTATTTTGGATACTCCCTTTCCTAGGTGTAAGAGACAGAAATAAGGCTGATCAGAGAGGAACAATGATCCAGCCCTACCCTGCCCCTGCCTCAACTTCCCTTATGCCTTCTTATATTTATTCTGTTAAAGGATACATTTATTGAATTTTATATTATTTCTCTCAAACCCCGTGGTTCACTTTGTCCTTGTGTTGCTGGGTATCCCTTTGATTGCCACATGAGGATGCAGGACAGAAAGCCTTTTCTTAGCTCATATCTGGGAGTGTCACCTCCAGCCCATTATCTGAGTTCTGTTCTTTAAACTGTGGCTGTGAGCAGCAACCATTTCATACTTATCCTAATAAGTGCAGGATCACTGTGGAATAAATTACCTCCAAATATGACTCAAATTTACATATATATGTGTATATTATACATAAGTATCTATTATATAAATGTGTAACACCAATATATAGTACTTTGTAGATCTCCAAGCACAATGTGACCATAAATAATTGTTATCATCCTCACTGGGTTGTTGTCCTCAAGGGAAGTATTAAATAAACTTTAGCCATACACCTCTCTCTCTCAATCTCTCTCTCTCTCTCTCTCTCTCTCTCTCTCTCTCTCTCTCTCTCTCTCTCTCTCTCTCTCTCTCTCTTTCTCCTTTCTCTCTTCTCTTCCCTCTCCCCCTCCCCCTGCCCCCCTCTCTTCCTCTTCCTCCCTCTCCCCTCCACTTTCCCCTGCCCCTTCCCCTTCCCCCCCTCCTCCTTCTCCCTGTCTCTGTCTCTGTCAGTCTCTACCTCTCTGTGTATCTGTCTCTGTCTCTATGTCTTATCTGTCTTTTTGTCTCTCTGTATGTCTCTCTGTGTCTCTCTTTCTGCCTCTTTCTGTCTTTGTCATCTGTTTCTGTGTGTGTCTTTCTCTGTCTCTGTCTCTCTCTGTGTTTCTATCTCTCTGTCTCTCTCTGTTTCTCTATCTCTTTCTATCTGTCTTTTTCTCTGTCTCTCTCTGCATCTTTCCCTGTGTCTCTGTCTCTGTCTCTCTGTCTCGTTCTTTCTCCCTCCCTCCCCCCAACCCTTGCCATATTATTATTTAGTAATAGGTGAGCTGGTTTAAAAAAAACAGCTGGTTTGACACTATCCTCTCATTCCCTCCTATGAGACTGTTTCACTTTTATATGTGTACTTTCAGGCCCTAGTTCTGTTTGGCACATAGGAGGCATTTAATAAATCCTTGATACCCGATACCTTAACTGAAAGTGACATAGGACTTTCTGCCCCCTTTTTGTCCCAGACACCTGGGACAAATTTCTTTAGCAGGTGCCTTTGGCTTGGAGAAGGGATTCCCATTTCAGGTATGTGGTTCCCCTAGGTATCTTCTAAGCTCCCTTCCAACTCCAAGATCCTCTGATTCCATATGACAGATTTCATTTTCATATTTTTCTTTCTCATTTCCTTCCCTCCTCTATCACCCTCACACTTTCTTGTAATTGCAGCAAAGGATTCCCAAGGCTAACCATGACCTTCCCAGTTAGTGCAGCTCAATCTGATGCCCCACTACTACCAGCCATGCATGTTATGGGGCCCTTCCTTGATGATGCCATATCCCCTCCCTCTTGCAGGCTTGGCTCATCTGCTTAGCTAAACAGTCACCGAAGTCTGGCTCCATTCAGCAAACAATCTGACTCAAACAATAAAAGAGTGTGGGAGGAGGAGGAGGTTTTCTGATGTTCTCAATGCCCCAGTGTCTGTCTTTTAAGAAAAGTTTCCTTAGCCAGGAATTGTCCCCCTTCCTTCTGAAAGCAAAGATGATGGAAAGCTCTATTTCATTCATTTTTTTTGAGGTGTGGGTGGAGTGCAATGGGAAGGACAAGGGGAAGAAGGGAGGAGGGGAAAGTGACAGGTATTCAGGCTCCAAGTGTGGCTCCTTTTCTTCTGGAGTTCATAGCACAGCTAGACAGTCATTGTTGACCTAGAAGCAGCTGATTGGTAATGTGGATAGAGTGCTGGGTTAGAATCAGGAAAACCTGAGTTCAAATCCTGCTCACATACTTCCAAGCTGTGTGACTCTGCGCAAATCACAAAAGACTCTGCTTGCCTTGGTTTCTCCAAATGTAAAATGGAGAAAATAATAACACCTACCTCCCTGGTTATTGTGAGGATTAAATGAGATCATATTTGTACAACATTTAGCACAGTGTCAGGCAAATAGTATGTACTTAATAAATGCTTATTTCCTTCATTCCTTCCTTCTGGAAGGGCTAGAAGGATGATATTGATTTATTTGGTGCTGTGGATAGAATTGAAGTTGGAAAGGCTTGAATACTTTCTTCATACATTTAGTAGCTTTGTGACTCTGGGCAAGTCACATAACTTCTGCCTACCTCAGTTTCTTCAGCTGTTAAATGGGAATGCAAATAATTGCATCTACCTTCCAAAGTTGTGAGGGTTAAATGAAATAATACTTGTAAAGTGTTTAGCATAATGCCTCCCACATAGCAGGTGTTTAATAAGAGCTTGTTTTCTGCTTTCCTTCCATTTGAGCCAATCTATTTGCAAATGAGTTAGTAGAGTCCCAGAAAACATGTCACAATTTCTAATAAAACATAAAACACTCAGCAGCTAGATGGCACAGCGGATAAAGCACCACCCCTGGATTCAGGATTATTTAAATTCAAATCCTGTTTCAGATACTCAATACTTACTAGCTGTATGACCTTGGACAAGTCACTTAAACTTTTGCCTCACCCCCCCCCCAAATGTTATATATAAAACACTCTGAATGATATTGGAAGATCAATCAATTACTATGCTCAATGTGTACATATTTTATGCCTAGACACACATAAACAACACATATACATAATGTACATCTATATAATACTATATGTACACTACATGTACACATATATACTTATAAATATACACAGAGCATATACAAATGCTCACATACCTACACAAAAGTGTATTGTACACTATGAACATGTGTACTATGTTCATGAATATATGTATACATATATATAGTATAATATGTATATATTTGTGCATAAATAGGTGCATGCGTCTATGTATGTATATATGTATAATAGAGTCTATGCATATATATGTTATTGTTTGGTTGTTTTACTCATGAATCATGAATCCTATTCTTCATGACCCGATATGGATTTTCTTGCCAAAATTACTGGTTTGCCGTTTCTTTCTCCAGCTCATTTTACAGATGAGGAAACTGAGGCAAACAGGGTGAGTGACTTGCCCAGGGTCTCACAGCTAGGATTGTCTAAGCCCAGATTTGAACTCCGGAAAATGAGTCTTCCTACTTCATTCCCATTTATATACATATAAGGATGTGTGAATATGTATGTGTATTATCTATGGGTTTTTGGTGTGTGTGTGTATGTGTGTGTGTATATATATATATATATATATACACACACATACACACACACATATATATATATGCATATATATATATATATGTATATATCTGTGCATGCATGTCTATGTGTGTGTATGTATATATGTGTATCTGTGTGTGTAGTTGTATGTTTGTGCATGTATAGTGTGTGTGTGTGTGAGAGAAAGAGATTGATTTTCCTCAATTGATTATAAAATCCTTAGGGGCTATTTCATTTTGTCTTTGTACCATGAGTTTCTTGTTGCCTAATAAATGTTTACTGATTGATTGAATCAAGATGTCTTATTCATTGCTATCCGGATGACTTCTGTAGATAGTATTCCCTTGACCTGAATTTTTCTATTATATCAGTTTAGATTACTGCAAAATGACCCTGAGGACAAGTTATTGTGGTGGAATATTACTGTCTATAGTAGCGGTTCTCAAGCCTTTTGACTTCAGCACCCCTTTATACTCTTACAAATTATGGGGGACCTCCAAAGAATTTTTGTTTATGTGGGTTTTATCTATTAATATTTACCTTATTAGAATGAATATATTTGAATATTTTTATAAAAATAATTTTGACTTTATTGATCTCCTGGAAAGATCTTGTAGATCCCTAGGGGGTCTCAAACCGTGCTTTGAGAACCATTGGTCAACAGTATCCCAGAATTAATGCTAACAGGCCTGAAAGTCTGGTCAAAGAGTCTTGTCTAGAAACTGCCTAGTTCTTTAAGACATGAGAATTGAGATTATGTTATTGAAGAAATTTGGGGGTTTTCAAAGGAGGCTGGTCAAAGTGGCAGCCTGAAAGTGACCTCTGTGATCCCTTCCAAAGCTGAGATTCTGTGGTTCTAGGAATCGGGTCTCAGAGTTTTCTTCTTGGTGCTAAATGAATATGATTAGGTTTGCTTTTCTCTCTCTGTACCCCAATGTCATGTTTTGTGCACTTGGCTGCCAAAGCTGTTCTGAGATCTTCAAACATGCGCCTGGATGACTCCTGGTCAGAAATATTGGCGAATAGGGAGGGGATGCACCCAGCCAGCAAAACTTTGAATTCAGTGGACTTTGAGGTCTCCTCCCAATGTGATATGCTGTGAAATGCTCATGCTTGTTATAAGGACTGACTCTCTCTTAAATGTAGGGTCTGCTCCTCTCACATATAGAGAGTCAGGAGGCTTGACCAAATGGATTCTTCATGAAGAGTGTCTGGGAATCCAGTAAGGTGGCTCCAGAGAAGAACCTTGTCTTTTGCTGCCCATGGGGTACAATGTTTATTTTGGCTAACATTGGACCCATGCCTCTTGCTTAAGAAAATAAACTTGTTTGTAGAGGTAAAGGGAATAAGAATTTATTTGGCACCTACTACATACCAATCACTGTGCTAAGCACTATCTTTATTCTCTCATTTGTTCCTCACAAAAACCAAGTAGCTGCTGTTATTAACCTCATTCTGCAGTTGAGAAAACTGAGGTAGAAAGTGAGTTTCCAGGTGTCATCCTGCTACTATCTCATTTGAATTCAAGTCTTCTTGATTTCAGGCACAGCTGACTACTTCCTAATCTGCTAGCCTCCTGAAAGCCTGGTAGCTTGGAGAATGACTTAGACAAGCCTACCAGACCAAAGAGGAGCTTCTGAAAGGGTCCAAAGGAGGAAAAAGCCTCCCAGTAGAACAAGTTAGACCCCGAGGTAGTGTTGCTAAGCTCCCACCCTCCATAATGATCACTGTTCCTTGTGGGCAAACTGATAGCCAACACTACAGAAAAGGAGAAGGAAGGAGTGACATTTAGGAGCCATCAGAAACCTGTTCAGATTTCAGACACGTAAGACATAGAAATTTAAGACACTTCCAGAAAGGTCACATGAATGTTTATTACATAGAAAAGAGGGAAAGGAAGAAAAAGTTTCCAAAAGCCATGTCTTCTAGACCTTAAAAAACTTGAATTGCACAAAGAAATATCATGCTTTATATGTATATACATATATATAATGCAACATATATATGTATATGTGGGTATGATTATATGTACATGGAGATATATGCAAGATATTTGGAATCTGTACTGCAAAATATTTCCCATTACAGTTCCTGAAATTGGTGTTTGATTCAGAAACCTAAAGCGTATTAAATCCTTCTGAAAATGGGAAGCTGCCAGGAGGAGGGGGTCTGATCATGACAGGTCTAGAAGGAGCTGTGAAGAGGCCTGGATAGCAGCTGGTCCAGAAGAGCTTTCTTTCTTGTTCCAGGTGGTACCACAAAATAGATTGGACTTGGGCAATGGGGTGAAGTCTGGTACCCGGCCTTGTAGGTGCATGAAGCAATCAAGTATTATAGCATCATTGATTCGGAGATGGAGGAAGACCTGAGAGGTCATTTCATGCAACCTCTTCATCCAACAGAGGAGGAATTGAGACTCATAGAGGTTAACTTGTCTAAAGTCACATAGCTGGCAAGTGACAGAGACAGATGCCAGACTTGGGGCCTAACTCCAAATATAGTACTTAGACCCTTCACCATGGGGAGGTAAAAGCAAAATGAATTTCAATCTAGGAGTCTGGTTCCTGTACTTAGCAAGATCTGGGACTGAGGAAAGGGGAACTTCTCAAAGGCACCCTAAGCAAACACATGAGTATCTTCTCCTTCCCCTTGAACTCAGGATCAGGGCAATCCATTGGCACTCACTAGTTGGCTGTGATTGAAATTCAACAAATACTTCTGGGAAAGCTGTGGGGGAAGTGGAGATGGGGAGAAGGATGTGTACATCTGATGGGGAATTCCCATTAGGTCCAGACAGTAGAGATAAGTCCCAATGGGTCAAAGAACAAGTCTGAGGACAATGTGATTATGGAGCAATTGGTCCAACAGAAAGGAGTGGGGGTGAGGAAGAGAGAATCACAAAATGAAATCAGCCACAGTACTGAAACATTATAAGTCACAATAAAAATACTTATCCATTTAAATACAGTATGATGCATACAACATCTTTTGTGTTGCTTTTTTCCCCCTCTTCCCACCCACACACCCCTGTGAATTAAAAAAACAAAACAAAACATTTTGGCACTGGGTACAACATTGTAAGCACACAGTAAGCACTTAATAAATTTTTGTTGACTGAGTGTAGAAATTCTGCATATGAAAAGAGTCTTGAGACTGATAATGACCATTTATCTAGGGCAAGGATTCTTAATCTGGAGTCTGTGAATTTGTGTTTAGAAAAATATTTGATAATTGTATTTCAATTTAGTTGTTTTCCTTTATAATTCCATGTACCTTATTTTATTCATTTAAAAACATTATCCTGAGAATGGGTCCATAGCCTTCACCAGATCACCAAAGGGGTTCATGGTACAAAAAAGAATGAGAACCGCTGTCCTCTGGTTTTCTTAGAAGGAAGACTGCCCCTAAAGACAATGGTAGAGGCTCTCAGAGGTGTAGCAAGCTGCAGCCAGCTGGGAAGCAATGGAACAGAATCTACTTCTCCTGCTCTCCTGTTCTAGGTTACTGTTCCTAGGCGATTGCAGAGCTAGTGAGAATTCTTGTTTTTTGTACTATGCAACTTTAATGGATACCAGGATGAAAAGGTGTTTCAGGAGGGAGATGACTGCCTTTGCAGTAGAAAAAAATTAGAATCCATATTCTTAGAACCCACTGTTGAAAGTACTATGCTCGAAAGGGGATCCCTTGGTTGGGACCACCCACTGAGGAGTTCTAGAGAAGATAGAGCTTGGGCAAAGGGATTAGTGGAGATCTGAAAAGGGTCAAGACTATATTGAAATCACAAGGAAGATGAAGGAAATTCCCACAGACTGGAGCTACAAGAGAAAGGAAGTACAGCATGGAAACACAACTGGAAGGTATTTGAGATGCTAACATCCTTAGTAAATGCTGGAGAGAGACTTAGCAAGTTGCAAAAGATACTCTTTTTGGAGCTGTCTAGAGGTTGGCTACATCTAGATACATCTGGAAATATCTATGTAACTGTAACACAGTAGAGCAACATTCATACTTGTTTGGATTATGAGGTGGTATCAATGCACAGAACAGTGGCCTGAAGGAAAACATCTTCCTGAGTTCAAATCTGACCTCAGACAATTACTAGCTGGGTGACCCAGGGCAAGACACTTTTCTCATCTGTAAAATGAGCTAGAGAAGGAAATGACAAATCACTCCAGTATCTTGGCCAAGAAAAGCCCAAATAGGGTTTTTGAAGAGTCATACACATGACTGAATAACAAAAACACCTGTTTGGGTAGAGAAGGGGAGTTAACAAGGAAGTAGGTAAAGGACATGTAAAAATGAATAGTGATGTATTTGGGATTCGAATTCCATCAACGATGGACAAGTAGAAGGAGAAATCTATCCATTTGTTCTGTCCCTGGTAATTCAGGACAAATATCACAGCATGTATAGTCCATGCAAGAAAGAAGAATGAAGCTCAGGACTCTGTCCTATCCTATGTCATTGTCATGTTATTCACCACCCCCTCCCCCCCCACCCAACACATGTGTTCTGGGACCATTTGGCTTTTATTTCTGATCTGGATTAGAGATGAGCCACTCTGGAAGGTTTTTATTAGAAGTTTATTTGCTGCAAACTAGACCAGCCTCTTCATTTTAGAAAGGCAAAAACTAAGGCTCAGAGAGATGTATATTGTCAAAGGTAAAACCTGGTGTTAAGGAAAATCGCTAGGAAGTGAATCAAGATCCTGAGACTCTAGTACCAATAAGTACTATTTCCACTGTATTGCTTCTCTAGACTAGGCTGAGCTAGGCTAGCCTGGTCTGGGCTATATAGCTGAAGATCAGCTTCCTAGGCCACTAAAGACATCAATAGGTAAATAAGCGTCTCCATCTATGAATAGAGACATAATATCACCAAATCAAAGAGTCTCAGGTAGGAAGTGGGAGAGAAGGGCTAGGCAAATTAACATTTCTGTAGAAATCAAGTTGATCCCAATTACTTTCTCTTCAGTATTAAACGCATCCTTCAAGAGAAACTTGACCTGAGGAGTCCAGGGCAAAAGAATTTGAATGAGACTAAGAAAATGGCTTTGGTGATGGAGAAGTGATTGCTCTTCCAGTCTCTTTCAGCATGGCTAAATAGTATTTAGTAGAACTTTCAGGAAAGCAAAGTACTATTGTCCCCATGGCTTACCCAGTAGGAGCAGAACTAGTTTTGGAACTCAGATCTCCCAATTTCCACTTGGACAAACATATCCATTAAGTATCTGTTGAATGCCAAGCATTACATCTTCCTATGCAATTTACATTTCTGGGATGACTTTGTCTCTTACCTGATGCTATCTATTAGGAATTTCCCTCTAAATAAGTGGGTTTTTTCAATGTTCGTGTTTCTTTCACTTTTGGTTGGATTGGTAAATTTATCCATGGTCTTCACTTCAACCTTCAACAGTGTTATCCTTTAAGCTGTTCTTCTCAAGGAAGCTCTGAGACTCTTGAGAAGAACAAAACTGAGTAACTTGTATTATAAGGATTTAGCTCTTAGAATAATCTTAAAACAACCTATAGGCAGTGAGACCTAAATGCCAAAATTTGATATTAATGGTGCCTCAGTTATATTCATAAAATGTAAGTAGCTAAATGGGGAGGGCTGAGCAGAGAAGAAACTTCAGTGTCAGAATGTCTGTGTGGCTTGCTAATAGCCCTGACTTCATTTCAGAATCAAATCAAGTCTATCCTAGAGCATGTGCTTAGACCCAGGGGAGGATAATGAGAAGAATCCTTTGTAGATTTTTGGTCTGAGCCAAACAGCGATTGTTCACAGCATCTTGGATGGGGTTGCCATCCTGTGTCTGATTCTTCCACCCAGAGAGTCCCTTGTGTATCGAGTTAAGTTTCTCCTTAGGACAAATGCTCTCTAATTCCAAGAACCAACTCAAGAGGGGAAAGAAAAGTCATACTGTTTTATTTCAGTTGGGCAGAAATGGAGTCCAGTGAATTGTGTCTACAATTAGTCATTATAAGTAAGGATTGTTAAAATGGGATTAATCTGGGGGGTGGGGAGTGAGGAGATCAACTACATGATCAGCTTTGGGTCTAGGCCTCTATGATCTTCAGCTGAATCCATCAGTCACCCCAGTAACTTAGAACCGAATCTATCTAAATACTAGAGAAGGGACCTCTTTTTGAATCTTCCACAAACTGTCTCCAGCTCAGGGTATCAAGCCTGGCTGTTTAAATGGTGCCTTAGCTGTGGCAGAGGCACTTAAAAAAAAAAAAAAAAAAAACTCTTGAGAGGAGGAATAACAATAACAGTAAACAAAGCCTCCACACCAACTCAGGAATTTGAATTTAAATTATACATCCTGTAGCAGTTTATACAAAGCAAGAGGCTTTCTTTGCTCACATCAATAATATAATAAAAACAGATAATGGTAGTAAAACATGATGGTGTGCACTAGAGCTCCTCACTCACCACAATGTTAGTAAAACATGGTGGTGTGCACTGGAGCCCCTCACTCATCACCATGACAATTCTTCTTGCTAAATGCCCCTAAAAGAGAGGAAGGGGCTGCAAAGATGGAGAACAGTATCTCTTTAGAGCAGAGAGTGAAGTCTCCAAAATTTACCCTAACCAGACAGGAAGCGCTAGAGACAAAGAAATACTCTTGAGGGGAAAAGTCCCAATGAAAAGAAAGATGTGTCTATGTACATATCTATAGATTTCTATATATCTATACCTAGTTATCTATATAGCTCATTATCTATATATCCATATGTAATATAGTTATCTCTATAGAGATCTACATATGTAGATATAAAGATATCTACATGTAGATATCTATATATCTATACAGATATACATTGAAGGTTGAGCCATCTCAGACAAGCCAATTTGATCCAGTAAGTTTTTCTCTCCTCTTCAAACCTCAGGAGTTTGAAGCTTCTTACTGGATCCTCTGCATTTGATGCCTCCATATATTATTGCTCTGCACCCTGTCATCAATTATTTTCATCTCCAGAAAAATCAGGTCTCTGGCTAGGCTGGAAGCTTTTATGCCTTCCGTGCTTTGTTCCCTCCTGGCAGAAATGTTAATTGTGTAGATATTGGAGATAGGGGAGATAATTCTGTTTCCTTTCAGTATACATTCTCCCTGCTGTTCCTTTTCTTCCAGATTGTAATTCTCAAACTTCATAGTGTTTTTCATCTACAGAGTGCTTTAAAAGTTATTAATGAGCTCATCCTTTCTAAGACTTTGACACAGAGTTTGGGAAGCAAAATATAAGGCTGCAGATGATTGGTTGGCAACCATTCCCAATTTCAGGTCAATATTTTCCACTTTTAGATAAAGGACAAGAATTCATCTTTAAGGATTTGATTGAGAGGGAAAATTATTTTATATCTTGTGTGCTGAGAAACTGAATGTTGGCACAGGATTCCTGAGTGAAGGTTGTAGAGGGTTAGTCCTTGATGTGGGAAAGAAATGAGTTAAATGTTACTCTGGTTCTTATTAAGATTTCATTTCATTCCATTTTTTCCCTTCTGATTGCGTAAGAATCACTCTAGAAAACATCTTTCACATTTCTCTTAAGTCCTACAGAAACCTGAGTTCTCATTTTCTTCCTCTCTCCTATCCCCTTCTCATTTCTTCTCTGAATTTCTGTGGTAGGGCATTAGCAGGAAAGAAACCATTTTTATTACATCTTCCCTGATCCCTTTAAGTGTGGCTAACATCTAGCTTTCTTAGACATAACCTATCTCTGCAGTCTAAGTGGGACTTGGATAGGGGATGTAATATCTACCATAGTTTGCATGAAATGAAGAAACAGTCACAATTATTGGTCAATGTTGAGTTAGATTTTTTTTTTAAATCACAAAGCATCGTATAGCTGGACAACCTTCCTTGAGAAGTGAGAGAAGCTTCCTTATAGGGACATAGAACTAGAATTGTAATACTAATGACCCTGAGGTAGCATAGTCTGGAAAGGCAGTCATTTGCTTTGTTTTGGCAAATTCTTTGAACTGCATTTAGCTCTGTATCACTTGCATGTGAATATTTAATAAAAGCATTCCAAAGACAGTCATGATGACATAGAAGAAAGTCAAGGTGTCTGTCCATTCTGCTGATTGTTCCCCATGTGACCTTAGATGACTTAATTCCCTATCTTTACTGTATCATTCTGTATCATGAGATTATAGAGTACACCAAAGGGAGCATAAGGAATTGTGCAGTCAATACTCTATTCCCTCCTATATTCTTTTGCCAGTGTATAGTGGGGAACCTTTAAGAACCTAAAAAGGATTGTGTCTTGGTCTCAAACGGCTACCTTGCTGAGCCCGAGATTTACTTATCTGTTAGCTCATATGCAAAGGGCTCCAAGCCTTGGAGATGCCCCATCAGTCATGTCTCCTATTCTGTTAGATTCTGACTTGATGACTGGACCAATCTAAATTGTTTGATCAGAATCCTAGACAACTGAATGTTCTTTGCCAGGGCACCATCAGAACCTGGCTTAATCATAGCTGGGTACTGTTACTCACTAGGTATATATATTCTCTTAGAAGTAATCTGATTTTGAATCAGCTCACATATCTGATAATGGACTGGTCCTCTTGCAGCCTGCCTGGCTGGCTCACATTCCGATTGACATAAATATTCATAATTGTTTATCTAATGGAGATCATGACCTGGGATGATGACCTGACTTCAGTGAATTACTTTCGGTAGCATCCTCCTAATGCGGATTTCGGTAGCAGCCATTTTCACAGTTCTGCATCAGTGCTGGACTACCTTGTCATCAATTACATGGACATTTTTCTGTTGCAGGGTTAACTCCTCTGATTCAAAAGGGAGCCCTCCTGGGAAAAAGACCTGCCTGTCTTCAGGGCTGCCAAATGGGTAATTGCACTGAGGCTCACTGAGTGCCTCTGCTAATCATCCCACTCAGGCTCCTGATGATACCTGTCACTCAGTGAAACTCTACTTGTTTGCTGGATTGCTCAGTTTTCCTACACAGACTACAAGATTTGCTGTCTCCTCTCCACCCCCTCAGACCTTACCCCCGTCCAAGGCCAAGGAAGCAGAGTTTTCCCAGCCTCCTCTTTTGTCTGTGGAGGCAGCCAGCCCCCATGTGAGGTCTTTCTCTCTCTCTCCACCCGGACTGTCAGTCAGCCTCCTCGAGAGCAGTCTGAGGTGGAAGGGGAGTGGGCTGGAGGGTGGGAGTGGGCGGCACCAATCCATTATTTTCCTTAGCTGAAGCTGTTTTATCTGATTACGGGGGAGGCCTCTCTCCTTGACTCAGCTTCCTAGAGAGCAACAAGCCCACTCTGAGCCTCAGCTTGGAGGATGCTCTTCATAGAACTAATGGCTGTAGACCACTTCTTGGATGAAGCAGAATTTTTTCAGCACAAAGAAATTCAGGCAGGCGGTGGAATCCAAACAAGATTTAAGAATGGACCCCCAAAGTTAGGGAGATTGATTTGTTGAGATGGAAGCCATCAAGGATTACCAAAAGCCACAATAGTTTAGCCCAACCCAACCAATCAACCCTGAAATGAAAGAGAAAGGGCGCCTTCAGAAAACTAGGAGGGAGAAAGGGGAGGCAAGAGGGGGAAAAGAGAGATTCCAGGGTTGAAAATGAAAAATGAAAAAAAAAAAGGAAATGCAATGACAAGTCAAGGCTTGAAGTTAAAGTGGTGGTGATGACTGTGCTGAATAGTTCTATCTAAAAGTGCCAAGGAGACTCTTGGTCTGGTAAAGCCCAAATTCTACTTTCCCTAGTGAGAATGAGATTGGTCTACTGGGCAGGTAGATGGACTAGAATGCTCCCCCCTTCGGTATGTCCTATAGTTTGGATCTTGGTTAAAGACCAAATGGAATCTAACACTGATTCCTCCTTTGCTGCCACTAAGGCTGAGAGTATAAAGATTTTTAATTTAAAGTACTGAGGAAGGGACTCAGTTCTCCCGTGATCCCCTGAGAATAGGTCCCTCCCCTCCACGCCATGGGGAGCTGAGCATTGGCTCTTGGCTTAATCAGATTAGGATTGTGCCCCTGATAACTAGGAAAACTGAAATCACAATACTGTACACTTTTATACTTATGGTATAGCTGAGAGTATGGTGAGGAAAAGACGAGGTACAGGGAACTGTTCATCTGTAGTCATGTCTGAATTTTTCTCTGAGAGGAGGAGTTAAAACTCCCAAAACAACACTCATCTGACCATTCTTCAATATTAAACATTAAAATTCTTCAATATTAAACTGTGTTCTGAGGCTCACCTGTGACTGGTATTTGACAAAGATGAGGGCTGCCTCACTAGTGGGACTTTTGAATTAAGTCACAGACCCTTCCCATCTCTGGTGCTACCAGAAAATGAAAGCCCTATGATCATCATCAAAAGAGTTTGAATCTATGTATAAATTGGGCTTCTTTGGGAGACCAGGAACATTTGCAAGATAGCCAGCATAAAAACTTCCCATAAGCCTTAATTGACAATGAATGTATGTCTATTTCTTGACCTGTTTCTGCAGCTCTGGTGCCATCAATAAGGAAGAGAAATAGTTTTTTTATTCCTACAATAATTGCTAATCTAAAACCTCCACAGATATAGGTCTTTTACCAAAGCCCAGGGGGCTTTCTGGGGCATTCAGTCAGAGCCCCCTTCATATCTCAGAGTCCCTCACCCATTCCCACACTGCTTTTGTCTTCAGCTCTCTCAAGATTCAGCAATAGAGAAGCAGTCCCCAGTGCCTGCTGAGAAAACAGATGTTTTTCAAAATAAATAATTTTTTTAAAAATCCCTCTCCAAATCCTCACCAAAAGAAAAACATTCCACACCAAACCCATGAAAAACCAGAAGAGAAAACACCAAGGTCTTTGGCCCAAAGATGCTTAACACAGTCTCTTCTGGAGTCCCTGCTGGTGGCTCTGAGGCTCACAGCTGCTGTGGGATGCCCTGTTCCTTGTAGCCTGTGAGGAAGAAGCAGGGAAAATGAGGTTAGACTGTTTAGTTCATGTAGATTTGGAGCATGGGGTCCTCTCCTCAACCCTGAACAAGGCCACTTCTCTGTGTATTACAAAATATTTCTCATGATCCCAAACACTGACCTAGACACCCTGGTTCTGTAGAAAGAAGTAGGCTGGATTTGGAATCAGCTGATTTGATTTTGAGTCCCTGCCCTTTTGCTTATAAATTGATGTGACCTTGAACAGAAGTATTATTCTGTGTACTGTAGCTGTGAAATGAGAGGGATGGGCTAGGTGACCTCTAAGCATCTTCCATCAAGAAGTCTACAACCCCCTTTCTCCCCACCTTCCCCCAGCCTTAGCTTCTTCATCTGTAGAGCTCTGGACTTGGAAGACCCTGTCTTGGTCACTTCATTGGGTGACTTTAGGCAAGTTGTTCTCTCGGCCTTTCATTTCCTCATCTGTAAAATGGGAATAGTAACAGTTATCTACCTTGCAGGGTTGTTGTGAGGATCAACTAAAGTAATATATTAGCCATTAAGTTTCTAATAAAATAGGAGCCAAAACGTTTGTTCTGTTTACTTGCCTAAAAAAGTAAATGGACACAAAGCATTTTGTAGATGTGAAAAATTGTGCAAATGTTGTAACTAATGTCATTGGGTATTATGCGTTCTTTGACCACCTAAGATGGCATCATCCACCTAGAAGATGCACTTGGGAGCCTGAAGAACTGGCTTATGTGTGGAGAGTCTACATTAGCCTATCAGGAAGGTGGAAGCAGTATTTTTCTACTGGTGGTATATGCAGAACTAAATCTTTAGATCTTATTGATGGCATAGGGGGTGAATGAGGGTTTTTTGGGGGGTAGATTTCTATCTGAGAGTGAAGAAGTGAGGAGGGGCTTAGGGGACCACCTCCTTCCTCATCTCCAACTTCCATTAGCCTCTGTGTTCTCAAAGATATGGAAGTCCAGAAATTTAGCTTGGATGTTGCCATCAGCTCAGCAGCAAATCCCTGAAGAGCAAGGATTTGGGTTCGCCTGCTCAGCAGGATTTTGGACATGAACTTAGTATGTAATATTAGATAAGAACCAAACTAAACTTCAAATTTAATCTCCCTTCCCTCTCCAGAGACTGAAATGATATAAATGGAATTATGCTCCTAAGATATTAAGGGAAATGTTTGTTCTTGCTTTGTCTTTGAAGTAAATATTTCCCTGTAAAAATGTATCTGCTGTTAGGGAAGAGGTGGAGCCCCAGAAAAAAGGAGGAACACAGGCAATGGAGGCTTGAATCAGTAGGAGAGGGCACTCAGTCACTTCAAGGTACTAGATAATGCTAAGGGAGGAAAATGTAACAGACCTGATTCTGAACAATGGGACCAGAATAAACCATGCTGTTGTTGCTCTGTCACATCCAACTATTCATGACCCTGTGGCCCATAGCACCCCAATAACCATCCATGAAGTTTTCGTGGTAATGATATTGGAATGGTTTGTCACTTCATTTTTCAGTTCATTTTACAGATGAGGAGACTGAGGCAAATATGTGCCCAGGTTCACATAACTAGTAAAAGTCTAAGATGGAATTTAAACTCGGGTCTATTTAACAAGAGACCCAGCACTTTACCCACTGAGACAACTAACTGCCTCCGTGTTATAATAGCAACAACAGCAGGTATTTGCATAACACTTGGAAGTTTGGGAAAGGCTAGACTAGCTTTTAAGCTGTTGTGAGGCTTTTAAGCCTCACAATAGCTCTTTGAGGTAAGGGCACAGGGATTAAAAGGAGGATTAATATGTATAGCCTTCAAAGTCCTCTGAAAAGCTGTGGGAGAGAGGATGCTCACTAATGAACCATTGGTCTCCCAAGAATTTACTCAGATGCTTCTCCCATGGCAATAGAGCTATCACAACGTATCTCTCCTAAGATTGCCTAGTAAAATCATGAAGCTGGTGAAATTCATTTTTCTTCATCTTTCACCTCCTCTTTCTGGGTCTTTTCCCTTAGTCCCCCTCATTCCCTCTTTCCTCAGGGAACTAGCGTCCAATTCTCTCTGCCTTTCCTCTTATCAAAATCTGCTCTCTGGAAAAAGTCTGTATAAATTCATAAATGCTGTGCTATCAGTGACTAGCATAGTTTAAACTTCTTCTTCTCTTTGGGGATGCTTACATTTTAACAGAGGACAAAAACTGTCATAGTAGAATTCCAGACAGGCTAACAGGTGGGAAAATGGGGAGGAAGTGGAGACTAAAAATCACATTACATTTCTTGTGTTGACTCTGACAGACTGTTCAGCTCAAGGATTTTGGGAAGAGGTCAAGCATAACTTTTTCAAATTGTTTATGAAGTGGGGACTATGATTATTACACCTGTTTTACAGATAGGGATCTTAGTGTAATAGACTGTGTGTTATTTTGCATACATAGAGAAGTGTACAAGAAGATTTTTTTTTGCTAATGGGAACCTTAATTGCAGAGACAGATAGGACTGTTCTTATGAGCTTGAATGAGGTCAGGTGATAAATGGATAGAGCACCAGGCTTAGAGTCAAGAAGAATTGAGTTCATACCTGGCCTCAGAAATTTGATAATTTTTTGCCTCCCAATTCTGGTTGCCTCAGTATCCTCATCTGTAAAATGAGGATAACAACAGTACCTTCTCAGGGTTGTGATCAAATAAGAAAATAAATGTAAAGTACTTAGAATAGTGCCTGGCACATAGTAAGTGATCTATCTCTATCTATCATCTATCTATCTATCTGTCTCTCTCTCTCTCTCTATATATATATCTATCATCTATCTATCTATCTATCATCTATCTATCTATCATCTATCTATCTACATATCTTTCTATCTATCTATCTATCTATCTTTCTATCTCATAGTGAGATATAATCAGTTATTATTATTATTATTTATCATAAGGAGAAGAGACTGATCTCTCCCCCTTATTTCCATTAAACTGCCAATCAACATTAGGTCAGCCAAAGAATTCAATTTAATCCACTAAGTAAGCATTAGCTCATCTACTATTGTACTAAGTGCAAAGCTAGATACTGATGGGGGACAAAAGCAATCTTGCTCTCAAGGTACTTAGAGTTTTAATTAATTGCTCTGTGTTGATGGCTGGCCAGCTGATGATTGATAGCTCAGACTGCCAATGTTAAGGGACACAGGACAATGATGACTGACCCCACAGGGCATTAATTACACACACACACACACACACACACACACACACACACACACACAAATGTTGCCCTGGTCAACAGTCTCAGGATGCAAAAGGATAATCCAAAGTAACAGTAGGTATTCCTGAATACTCTAGATAACTGAGGGGAGGAGAAGAGGGAAATGGGCTACCAGCTGGGAGTCTGGCATCCCCACACTGGACAAAGCCTAAGTGGTTATCATCCTGTAAATTGTAATCTCCATAAATTGGATGCCCATAGTCTGGGAAAATCCCAGTGATGATTAATTGGGGAAAAGGAAGTAGGCTGGAAGAGAGATTTTTCCTGTGTAACCCCATCAGACAAGGGGTGATCTCTAGACTCACCTTGGGAAACTGGTAGCAAGCACGAGGATGTGAAGCAGGCATGAGAGGGAAGGGGGAAAAGAGAGAAAGAAAAAACACTGTGTGAAAAAGATAACCATAAGAACATTTGAAATATCCAAAGGGAGGAGGGATAGACCTGGGGCACTGAGCATAAAACAAGTTTGCCAATTTCATAAAAGCAAAATTTACAGGCACAGGGAACTCTAAGTTGTCCCACATTCATTATAAGCAATGGATCACCACGGATCAGTCTCCCCAGCTAAGGGATATTTGCTAAAAAGACAAAATTCTATGCTTTAAAAAATAAAATTTTTAAACTAAAATCTACTGAAAGATGGTCTGTTTCCTTTGATTGGTAGATATCATGCTTTATGCATGCAAGAAAGTCATTTCTAATTCCTCAGCAAATCTTTAAGAAAAGGCCATAGAGCTAGGGCAAAAGATGACACAGACATAGTTCTTAATAAATGATTATTGACTGACTGACTGTAAAATATTTAGCAGGTATTGCTCCTTGCCATCTTCTCTCTGTCTTTTCCCTCATTCTTTCCATCACTATCATCTTTTCTTATGCTCAGATTTTTATGGATTCAGGTTGTCTGTGTGTCAAAAGTGACCTATTCATAATCTGTAACCATTTTGAAAAGGGCAAAATATCCAATAGAGGCAACTTCCTGCCTGTGAATTATATATATACACATGGTTCAGGGTGAGCTACCATTCACTAGATAGGATCCCTATCCAGCAGCTGGCATTCTGTGCAAAGTGCTGCAGGAGAAAAAACACTGATTTTGGAATATGAAGACAAGTTTAGATTCCATCTTTGTCTCCTTATTAGCTAGAAATCTGTTTCCTCCAGCACAAAATGAGAGTGAACTAAATGACTGGAGAGTTCTTTCAACACTAAATTTATCATGTTATATACTGTGACCCAGGATGTTGGGGTTCCAAAAGTTATTCTCATTAACACTAATATTAACTATTTAATAATGCAAATAGAGAAGAGCAATGCTCTTAAGTTTGCTATTTTAATGCCCTTCTGCATATCACATTTTCTTTAGAAATTTTCTTGGTAAGTTATTAGTAACTACCCTTCTGCCTCCCTCCTCCAATTCCAGTACTTTCATGAGTATGTGCCTATCTGGTTGTTAATGAGGGAGACTCAAAGCCTGTTCTTAGAGTTGGGAAGAGTTGGTTTTGAGTCTTGCCCTTGATCCTTATGAAGTGGGTGGCCCAGGGCAAGGAATCTATTTTCTCTATGTCCCAGGGACTTAAGGCAATACGTACAGATGAGCTACTGAGTTCAATTGGTGAGCTGAGTTTTCAAACCTGGGAGATTTCTTCCATGATAGTACAAATCTAAACCTTCTCCTCCTCCCAAAATTAATGAGAAATATCACTGAATTCTTTTTTCTCTTCTGAAACTCCCATGAGATGAGTAGGATAGCCCTTGATACTAGAAGTGTGACCCAAATGAACAAATCTGAGCTTTTATGTAAAAACACCAGAACTTTAAAAATCTCCAGAGTATTATGAATGAGCCTATCATCCTCAAAATATTTTGAGAGTGCTTTCTAAAAAACAAAACAAAACAAAACAAACCTGCTTTTGGATCCTATTGCAAGTATTTCTTTTGACTCTGTAAAGCAGTGGCAAATCTTTCTTAAAAAGCAGATTTAATTTTTAGAAATGGCTAAAAGCGATTTGTAACCATGACTGATGTGGGAGGTAGATGATTACTCTAAATAATATCACTAGCCAAATGTAGGGAGTGATCATAAAGTACTGAGTCTGATTATTTTGGCAATAATTAGAAAATCAGATCTGGAAGCAAATTCCCAAAGAAGAATTCTAATCTGGTTTTGCATAAATGGTATTATTGGAATAAATATAGTCTCCCAAGGTTTAAAGGCAACATAAGCCTTGATCTCTCAAGGAGATATGAAACTCCTAATAAGATATGTGTAGATGGGCAGGAATCAAACAATCAGTAAACATTTAAGCATCAATTATGTGTCAGGCACTGTGCTAAAAACTGGAGATTAAAAAAAGAGACAAAAGACAGTCAGTCCTTGCCTTCAAGGAACTTGCAATCTAATGGGAGAGATATCATGCAAATAATATATACAAAACAAGCTACAAACTGAATAAACAGGAAATCATTGAAAGAGGGAAAACATTGGAATTAAGAGGGACAGGGGAAAGCTCCCTAGAAAAGGTGGTTACTTAAAGGAAGCCAGAGAGGTCAGTAGTTAGAGCAGTGTTTGTTCAGCATATCATTCAGGGGGGGAACAGCCAGAGTAAATACCAAGAGAAAGGAAACAGCCAGGAAGCCACTGTCATTACACTGAAAAGTACCCATCTTGTCTGATTTTTCTTGTGATTACTATCCCTAGTTAGTTCAAAGCCAGATGTAATTCCTCTCCCTTCTTTATTGTTTATCACTTTATTTCCAATTTTAGCTATTTTTATACAAGTTTATCATTTCATTCCAATTTGTTAGACAAAGGAGGGACACAGTAGACTTAGATGGGTGAAGCATTATTGGGTAACTGAGAAGGAACCCTTGGATGGAAAGCTTTTTCTATCTATTCTTACTCCATTCATATTATGAGCATGAGCCTGCTTTTTTCTTTTCATGGAGGGCTTGAGAACAATGTGTTGTGAAAAGCACCTTGGGCTGAGTAGAGCAGCAGAACACGGTCCTAGTCCTGGCCCAGGATATGGGACTAGTGATATGACTATTGACAAGTCAGTTTCCCCATCTGTATAATGAGCAAAATTGGACTAAATACTATTAAAATTCTTTTCCTCTCTAACATTCTATTCTGATGTGCAAAAATTGAGATTCATATTTGGCTACCTGCCTCACAGACAGGAATATGCTGGTAATTGTTTAACAACTGTTTCCCTAAAGACCCTGACACATTTTAAAGTTCAATTTGTCTTATTAACATTTTTTGCATTCTTTCTTAAATCTAGGCAACCAACAAAACAATAAATCAAGCCCTCATATGTAGCATTTCTTGATTGGCTCTCCACTTAGAGCTGGCTCCTGTGCATCCTTGCTCCAGGTTGAAAGGATTAAATGAGATCTTAGGTATAAAGTAGGATTTGTGTACAAATAAAGTATTTGTGTAGGAAATGTTCATGTTGAAGGGATATAAATTGTATTATATGGTGCAGTAAGTGGAGCTTTCTTCCCCTTCTCCCTAAAGTGATTACAGTCAAATCTAAAAGGGTAGAGAAAAAAAAGAGCCTGATTTTCCTCTCCCTTTCACGGACTGTAGTACCTTAGGTGAGACTTTCATCTCTCAAGGCCTCAGTTTACTCAACTGTCAAATGAGGGAGTTACTCTACATGTTCTCCACATATATTTCTCCAGTATTCTGTGATTCCATGAACACTTGAGAACTGAGTTGCTGGAATTTTGGGAGGCACTGATGTCAGACGCTCTATTTTAGAGAGCCTCCTGGAAAGGGTGAGCACTAGGGACCATGATGGATGCTTAATAAATTCTAGCACAAGAATTCCTAACTAGAAACCCTATTTGACCAAGAAATGAAGGAATAGAATATAAGTAGGGAAAGAGACTAAGAAAGGAGGTTATTAACAAAGATAACCTGTTATCTGCAAATGGTCCACAAGATCCCTCATTTCCCCACTCTGGGCATTTCCACTGGCAATCCCTCATGCTTGGAATTTTTTCTCTCCTTATTTCCACCTCCTCCTGGCTTCTATAAGAAGCTAGTTCCTTCCCTCTGTCGATTACCTCCAATCTATCCTGCCTATATATTTTATTTGGACATAGTGGCTTTCCATGTTTTCTCTCCCTTTAGACTGTGAGTTTGAGAACAGAGACTGTCTTTTGCTTTTCTTTGTAATCCCAATGTTTAGAACAATGCCTGGTATACAGCAGGCTCTTATTAAACACTCACTGGCTGGCTGAGCAAACCCTCATGGCTTCAGAACACAAGAGAATTTGGGGGGCAATGCTCTGTCTGCTTCCATACTATTGAAAAGTAGGATTAGGAGTTTTGTAAATGCTCACTTCTCTTCCCGCTCCATGTAAAAGTTTAGGCTACCCTCAAGTCCCTCAAATGTCTAATCTCCTCCAGGGCAGGGGTTCTTAATTTTTTTTGTCACAGACCACTTTGCCATTATCTGTTTTTGCCTATATTCATAATTAAAGAAAATGCTAAATTTTAGTTAGTGGTTAGTAAAAATAAAAATGTCTTTTCTCCAAGTTCGTAGGCCCCCTGAAATTTATCCAAGGATCTCTTGGGATGAATGGGTGGGTGCAGAGGAATTCAAGAAGCCATACTCTAGGGAATCCAGTTCTGGAGATGAAAAGGCTGCTGAAGTCCAAGAAAGTTTTTTTGAGAATTAAATATTTTTCTTTCCTCTGGATCTCTGGCTGTCTTTTCTGTTCCCAATTTTAGTGGTTACTATAAATGCCTAGAGAGTTTCATTTGGGCCTTGGGCTTCCAGTCAGTCACCACTGGTCAAGACCCAACACTCTATTCCTGACAGTTTAACATCACAAGCAACTACACCTCCATTCCCAAGGCCTGGTTCAACACCCACTCCTCATGAATTTCCATGTATAACCCCCAAGCAAGTGATATGCATTAGTACAGTACATATTCTAAGGGAGAGCCTAGAAGACTCCTTGACTATGGCAAAATGTTCTTCCTTGCTGCTGTTATCCACTGCCTACTGCCTTTTCTATTTGTCTGGATTCCTGATCTTTGACTCTCTCTATCTTTTGGATCCTTGGAATTTCCTAGTTTCTTCATTCATTCATTGAGCCAATAAGCATTAATTTGGCATCTAGACACTGTGAACCCAAAGACTAAGATAAAACGAGTCCCTATCCATCATGAGTTTACACTGGGTAGATGAGGGAGGGCGGAGAACAACATGTTAACAGGTATGACTACAGAATTTTTGAGTGAGGTCAATATAACTGGGGAGATCAGGAAAAGCCTTGTATATATGGGGTGGAGAAGTTATTCTTGAGTTTCCTTAAAGGAAGTAGAAATTCTAAAAGTTAGGGATGAGTATTCAAGTCATAGATTACAGCATATGCAAAGACAAGACCCAGGGAATGAACTGTTAGATGGGAAATGGCAAATAAGGCAGTTTGATGGAAATGTCTGGGAAGAAGTAATGAGAACCAAGTTTGGAAAGATAGATTGGGGTTAGATATGATGGGCTTTAAATGTCAAAAGAATTTGTATTTGATCCTAGAGGTGATGGGGTAATATGATTTTGTGGTTCCCTGATTTTAGGGGGGAGCTTCTATGCTAACAATAAGTCTAAATCTTTTGGCTTTGGAGTCTGTCTCAGGGACTCACCACCCTTCCAATCTAAGAATAACAATTTGTCTGATTCAGTCAGATAGCTCAGGATAGTCCCACAAATCAAACTCCTGAGACAATAATGAATGGACCACTTTCAATTCATTGCTGACTGATAATCTGGCCAGTAATAATCTGGTCAATAAGAACCAAATTCCAGAGACCATTCCTCCTACCTATGGGCCACAGAATTAGCATGTCAATGGCTCAAAGCTGGATACATGTGTCTCCTTGTTTCCGTTTCACTGATAATTTCTTTTGGAAATTCAGCCTGCTTTGTAATGGCATTACAATTACAACAAACTTTTGCCTCTTCACTTGGATATGGGTTCAGGCCTGCAGATTTTTTTGGGACACCCGACGCCAAACTTTTGGGGTCCCTTCCCAATCTCAACAGTAATAGGAAACCATGGAAACTTATTGAGTAGAAAAGTAACATTGTAAAGACCTCTGTTGTAAGAATATCAGTTTGGATGGAGAAGGGATTAAAGAGGGAAGAGATTGTGGGGTAGTGAGATCCATTAGCAGGCTATTTCCATTGTCCAGGAGAGAGAACCAGATCACTGAGTGGAGAAGAGGGGATGGATATGAAACATGTGAACATATAATTGGTTAAAAGGGCCGAGGGAGAGTGAATTACACAGGATGCCTCAAGGATGTGAATCTGGGTAACTTTTTAGAAGGGGAAGTTTGATGCTGGGAAGGAGAGAAACAATTCTGGAAAAAAATGAGGATGCCAAAAAGTCCAGGCACAGACAGCTGAAGGTATGAAGTGAATTGTGTGACTTTTTGATAACTATAGTTCTGGTGACAGGACTATTGGAAATACTATTTTTATCACATTTTATAAAAATGCAGAGTTTTGTTTTATTGGTGGTATTCTCAACAGAAGTAGGGCAATTGTGTGTGTGAGTGTCAGTTTGACTGTCTGTCTGTCTGTCTAGGTCAGGGGTTCTCAAACTACGGCCCGCAGGCCAGATGTGGTCCCCCCCCAGGTTATGGCAAATGGACTGAGGGGCGGAGACAGAGTGTGAGCTTTTGTTTTTACTATAGTCCCACCCTCCAACAGTCTGAGGGACCGTGAGCTGACCCCAATTTAAAAAGTTTGAGGACCACTGGTCTAGGGAGTAAGAGAATGTTGCCTGACCTTGCCCTATAATATCTGTAGTTTGATAAGATGAATTTTGATCTGCTCTCTTACTCTGGAACACTTTCTGGCTTATAAAAGACTAGCTAGTGTTTTATTTCTTTGAGTTCACTCTGGTGCCTGTAAAGTCCCTGTGACTGCCTATTGGATCATTTCCACACCTAGATCTTGCTCTAGTTTTTGGAAACTCTAACCTGATCTTTTTTAACCTGCTGGCTAATTTACTTTGACACCCCTCCTCCATCCATAACACTGGCCCTACTTTCTTTACTCTCAGTCCGTTCCAGCACAACCCACCCATCCAGATTTGAATCCCACCAGATCACCTGTTGGAGCAGGCTCTAAGTGCTGGACCATGAGATTTTTTTCTAACTTCCCCAGTGTTACATTTGACCTTTTTCTCCCAGCATTTCCTTTATTCTCTCCCCCACTCCTTCACCTCCCCCCCTACCCTTCCCATTCCTCATCCCCCTGCTCTAATCTCACATCCATGATTCCTCAGCCTCTTGTGATTCCAATGCTGACAGCTCAATTTACTGAGTGCTGAAGCTTGTATGAAGCCCAGCATCAGGCATGGAAGACTGGGGTAGGAACGTTCAGAAAGTGTCTATTTTAGACAAGGACCCCGCCCCGGTAGAATTTATAGCCTCATGAGTGGTCCCAGGCTTAACTGTAGCAGTGAAAATCAGTCCATGCTGATCATAATGATTGAAGCTGAGCGGGGCTAGTGGGAGAAGATTGCCCAGAGTTGGGGGGACCTAGAAACAAAGAGGGAAAATGTTCCTGCCAGGATAATGTCTGTGCAGACGAATAGCAGGGTCATGCACTGGGCACAGCAGTCCAAAAATGCTTGTTTTGTGCTATTTCTGTTTGTAGCACCATCATTCATCCTGACTCGAATGTTCATAAACTCTGGATTATCTCGGACTCCCTACATACATCAAACTGGTTACCAAGCCTGATAGTTCTACATTGGCAACATCTCTCCATATGTCTCTTCTATTTTATTTCTTATTGTGACTGCCTACTCTGGACCTTCTTCCTTACAGTGTACCTGTACTAGGGTAACAGCCTTCTAATTGGTTTTCTTGACTCCACTTCCCCTGCTCTAATCACTTTTTTATATTGCTGCTAGAATAACCAGTCTAATAAGTCTCTCCTTAAACATTCATTAAGCACCTACTATGTGCCAGAAAACTGAGGACAGTCCTGTCCTCAATGAGCTCATAATTTAAGAGGGAAAACAACAAACAAACAACTATGTACAAAAAAGTGAGTTATGGGATAAATAGGAAATAGAAGTCGCTAGAATGAAGAGATATTAGGAAAATCTTTCAGTTTTTGACCCTTAAATTTAAATATTTTTTGAAAAATTATATTATAGCATTGGGGGTTATTACTCCTTAATGCTAGTGCTTTCTCTTGGTTGATTATTTCCAATTTATTTTATTTATAGTTTGTACCTAGTTATTTGCATGTTATCTCCCCTGTTTGTTAGATTGTAAGCTTCTAGAGGGTAGACAGCATCTTTTGCTTTTCTTTGTATTCCCCGTGCTTAGTGCAGAGCCTGGCACAGAATTGTTAAGTCATTCTTCAGTCTTATCTGACTCTTCAGGAACCCAGTTGGAATTTTCTTATTCAGAGATCTTGGAGTGGTTTGCCATTTCCTTCTCCAGCTAATTTTTTTAATACAGATGAAGAAACTGAAGCAAACAGCTAAGTGACTTGTCGAGTTATTAGTTAGCTAATAAGTGTCTGAGGCTGGATTTGAACTCAAGAAGATGAGCCTTCCCACACTAGAACTGGTACTCTATCCACTGTGCCACATTGCTATTCTTGGCACAGGCATAATAAATGTTTACTGAGCAACTAATGAGAGGCAGTTTGAATGTTCTAGAGTGTTGCATTTGAATTCAGAAAGACAAAGGTATAAATTCTACCTTTAACACTGACCATGAACCATTATTACTTTATTCTCTGACATTTAAGCACCTCTCTAAGACTTTGAATTATAAGTGAGTCAAGATCTGCCTGAGAAAAAAATCCCATACCAGTGAAAGAAAATAAGTTGATATATGGTCTGATAAGCTTGGTTTTCTCAATTTCAGAAAACATTTTTTTATCCAAACCCAGTTTATATCTAATCTTGTTTATGTGATGGTTGCTATGGGCCCATTTGTTGCCAATTATAAATAACAATGCTCTAGCTTCAAAGGGCAAAAAGCTAAGTTTAAGGGAGAGAGAACTTACTGCCTTCTGGTTGGGAAAAAAAAGGCAAAGATAGGATTTCATGCTAGAAAATAAGAGAGGGAGGGAGAGAGGAGGAGGGGGGAAAGACAAAAAGGGGGAGGAGAGGAAAAAGAAATAGGAGGAGAAAGGGGAAAGAGAGGGTTTTATTCCCTCTTTTTTGGTAATTGTTTGAACAGAATATCAGAAAAAGAAGAAAAAAAAGTAGGAGCAGGGAACCAGAAATCTAGCCCTGTTTGTTTCTTCTTTATACCAGGAGATAAAGAACACTTGGACAAATTAAGTAATGAGACTTTAGCCCTAAAGAGCCAGCAACAGTCAAAAAATTCTTTCATGGCAGAAATTAGACAAAGATTTTTATCATAGCATTAAATTATTAAAATATCAGAGAACTTGAATAGGTCTAGGAAGGACTTTTCACTCAGCATAATGCCTGACACATAGTAGGCATTAATAAATGTTTGTTGATTGGTTAATTGATCAAAGAAAAGATTTTGACCAGTTTTTTTTTTTTAAGAGTGTTTATTCAAGCCTAGGGAGAAAGCCATGGTAACTGAAAATAGTTAAGGATTAATTAGAAAGGTACCTAATTATATCTCTTATCTCTTAAAAAATGTGAATTAAAAGCATTAACGACAAGCAATATTGACTAATATTTATATTTAGCTGTTTTCAAGAATTATATTTCTATAAAAATAAAAAACAAATAATCCCCCATACTCAAAACCATAATTCAGTTGGGAAAACATCTAATTTCTTTCTCTCTGTTAGGCAGGACAATGAAAAATCTGGCTGTTCAGTCAATTAAGTCATCATTAAAAAAAAAAAAAACTATAATTCATCTGGTGATATAATCATCTAATTACATGCAAAGTACCTAGGAGGAGGGAAATTATGTTGAATGTTGGTTTTGAAAATTTGAACCTATAAAGTGATAGCAAAACAACAGAGACTGTCACAGAAAATGACATCATCATCATAATAATAATAAAAAAGTGGATTTATAATCTACTGTGCTCTCCGATAACTGTTTTGAAAGAAATCTCTAAATCAGTAGATCCTAAAGCATAGCAGGAGATTTACAATGGTTCACAAAAGTCCTCCAGATCATTTGTCAAATATTATCTGTTAATACTAATATTTATAACACAAGTCTGTGCTTCTGTTTCTGGTTCGAATTAACCATTCATTTACATTATTCAAGTAAGAAAAAGATATCATTTCATTGGTATTACATCAAAAGTAATTCTTTTTACTTAGAATTGTCAATTTTTCCATTCATGCTGATAAAATGTGTGTGTGTGTTTTAATGGAAGAACTCAAAAAAAAAAAAAGTTGTCCTATAAAGAGATTAAAAAACTGAACAATTTTTTTAAACTAGAGTTTTAAATGTTAAAAGGAGTCTTCCTGTTTCTCCTTTGATTTCTGATGAAAGGTTCTCCAGTTCCCAGCATTTGGAAAGCCTATCCTATTTATCTCCATTTAATATAGATAAAGTTAAAACTCTACATTTGGGTTAAATAATAAATTGCACAAGTGCAGGATGGAGAAAATGTGACTACATGGTACCTATAAAAAAATCTTGAGGTTTTGGTAGATGGTAAGCTCAGGGATTCAACAATGGGATGTGGCAGCAAAAATTTTAAAAAAATTAATATTAGACTGCATTAAGAGAGCCACAGTATCCAGAATGAAGTGAGTGATTGCATTTCTGTATTCTGTCCTGATCAGGTCACAACTGAAGTATCATTTTTAATTCTGGGGTCTAGAATAATAGGAAGAACACTGACAAATTGGAGTGGGTTGGTGCCCCCTGATGAAGATTGAATTGGAGAGATCATACCAAATAAGTTTCAATTGAAGGAAATTCAATGTTTGGCCTTCAAAACAGAAAGCCTAAGGAGCATATGATAGGTCTTCAGGTATTTAAAAGGCCATTATGTGGAAGAAACATTAGGTTTGTTTTGCTTGTCCCTAAAGGCTGACATGTGTTTAAACCAACTCATAGCATCTACCATTTGTTAAATTTTTAATGTGAGCATTTACATCTTGGAAAACACCACAAATTGGGGCTTGATTTATTATTCATTATCTAGACATAAGAAACTGATGGAGAAAATGTTAATGCACAATAAACTTAATATCAATAATTAAACTTAATGTTAATTATAATAAATAAACTTAAAAGTGTGTTCTGCTTTGGAAAGCTGGTTGTTAAACATTTACCAACACATTTTTGTTTAAAGGGCACGGCAAGGAACAATGAGTAAAATGTATAAAGAGGTAGAAGTTAAAATGCAGAATAGGCTACTTTTAAAAGTAGTGAGTTCCTAGTCACTAAAAATCTTCAAATTATGTGTTATTAGATTTTATAGAGAATATTTCTCTATGGGTGTGGGAGTAAATGATTTTTGATTCCCTTCCCTTCCTGTGAATTTATTTCTACATTGTCCAGATTTTCCTTTCTCAAGCCTGTGCCTTATACTTTCCGACTGTGTTGAGTATTTCTTTATCATTCAATATTAACCATGTTCACTTAGCTGGTATTTATAGTTGGCTCTATTTCTTTAAGAAAGTTCATGTTTCCTCCCCTTTTATTTTCAGTTAGAATCTATGTACTGGCTCTTGTACAGGCATATTGTACAGATTATGGTTCTCATATTGTTTCTTCCCAGACATTCAGTCCACCTGTGTGATGATCATTTTTGTGACTCATTAATACAGTATGATCTTCATTCCAGAGTTCTTTTCCTGTCAACCCACCATGATCACTTCCTCTCTAAGCTCCTACTTCATTTGTATAAGGCAAGAAGTAGGGACTGACACCTTGAGCTGTACAGGTGATTAACACACTTCTCACTCCCACTGACTAAGGTTGACAGCAGTAATCGATGTACATCTTAGATGAGACCCGATTTTTCCCATCAACTCAGATGTCCTTAGGGAAGGGATTATCAAAGACCAAATTATCATATTTTTCCATTTCAGCATCTTTCTGTTTGAATTAGTGCTAGCACACTGATCATTCTTATCAAGTGGGAAAAAGACTTTCTATAATGGCTAAGAAGAAAAGATTGGTAAAGAAGGGAAACATTGACTGAGATCTGCTCTATTCTAGCCTCAAAAAAAATGGAGAGAAATCTATTAACAACAAAGTGTTTCCTGGGAAGCCCAGTGTAGTGTCCTAATCTTACATGAGTATTGCACTGAAGTAAGGTAAATAATTCCCTGAGAAGAACATCAAAGCCTCATGGGAATTCTGGGCTGGTCCATGATTTCAAACCTGGCCAAACTCCCCACATCTCTATCTGGTCTTGGTCTCCCCACCTTGTCTTCTTGGCTGGATCCTTATGTTAAGAGATTGGAAAGAGAAGTGAGGAGACATTTGTAAGATACTCACTGGCGAGAATGACCATATCCATTCCCCAGAATATACTCATGATCCAGCCCACCATCACAATAGCTGTCAGAATCTGAATGAGTGCTGCGGCGATATTCAACCAGAAGACACAGCATATGTGCCTGTCGGGGAGGTCAGTCCGGGCTCCACACAGCACAGTGAAGGCAGAGACAAAGGTACCTGGGAAAAAAAGGGACTGTGAGCAATCCATTTATAGTACATAGAGTTCTCACTTTACATGAATCTCCATGACATAAATCTGGCTTTTTATAAAGAATTCTGAAAGAAATTCACATTCCATTCTGTTTTTAAAATTGTGTAAATGTCAAGAGAGGCTAATAGAGCAGACATTGAAGCTTCCTTGCAAAATAACAATAATAAATAGATGAAAAAATAATAGAGGAATTTTGCCAAAGCAAAATTTTAATATAGATGAAACTGGCCTATTTTATTAAAGAATGGCATCTTGAGCCTAGATTTCAGTGGAGAGAAAAACTATACCAGGGCATAAAGCTTCAAAAAATAGAGTTACTCTTCTACTTGAAGGGAATACATCTGGGACTTGCAAATTAAAACCTGTTCTTGTACACCACTCAGAAAATCCCAGAGCATTAAAAGCAACATGTGTATTATTTCTGCTAACCCTAAGGAAAGGATAATCTTTACCATTTTTGAACAATAATTTATATACTGTTTCATTCCTGACATCTAGAGAACTTTTGTAATGATAATAATATCCCTTTCAAGATTCTACTTATTTTGGATAATTCTCTTGTTCATCACCCTCCCACATGGATGATTTTAATGAAAATGTAAAAGTGGTCCATTTTCCCTCCAACACCACCTCATTATTACAATCTATAGGTCAGGGAGCAATTGCAAATTTCAAGGCATATAATTTACATACTACATTTGCCCAGAAAATTGCATCTATGGACACAGATAAGGACTTGATGTAGAGAGGTTTTTGGAAGTGCACTAATATTTGCCGTGCAATCTGGAATATTGCCAAGGCAATATTGGGAAGGTGTAACAAAACATACAGAGAGTTTGGGGAAAAAACTGTGCCCACAATTAAGTAACAAGAATATAAAATTAGCACAATTAGAGTTAGAAGTAGATGATGAGAATGACATGGAGGAGCTGACTGAGTCTCATGAAGAAGAAAGAACTGGTCTGAATAAGAATCTAGTTGAGCTACCAGCTGCAAAAATTGCAGAAAAAGAAAGGGAAGCTTTGGAACCTGAGGTTGAAGCAAAAAGATTCACAACAAAAACAGTTGGCAGAAGCATTCCATCATTTGTGTGACCTTTTTTCCTTGTATTGAAAAGATGGATCCAAATAATTCAACATTTTTAAAAGTTTAAAGATTAGTTGAGGATAACATAGCTTGCCATCGACAAATATACAAGGGGAAAAGAGAGAGCCACTGTCCAAATATCCCTGGATAGTTTCATAAATAAGTTGCACAGCCAACCATCAGTGATTAAGGCTGGGTGCAATGGGTGAGGAAGAGGCAACATACAGCACATCTGTACATATTTTATCATTAACTTTACCTTTCATTTCAAAATTATGTTTATTATCATGGTATAGTATTTAATGTGTCTTGCATTTTAGTACTTTTCATGGCTTATATAAAGGTATCATTTTGTATATACTTTTGTTATATGGGTTAAGTGAAGTGGGTGGGTAAATTCTCATTACAAAAAAATTACTTTATGTCAGAGGTTCGAAGGATTCACTTATATAAAACAAGAATTGTCTGTATTTAGGGTGGAATTTTTCCCCAATGTGCCAGCTAAGTCTAGATTAATTCCTTAAAGTTAGTTAGTCTAGAGACCAGTTCATCTAGTAACATATTAGTCATCAAAATTTGTATTTCAATTATAAAGTCTTATCCAATTTCTAGCATTTCAAATATGGCAAATGGGAAGATGAGAGCAGGGTGGATTACATTTGAGAAATTGGCTAGTTCTTTTAATGACCCTAAACCTGCCTAAAACAAGCAGCCATATTTTAAAAATATCAATATACCTGTGCAGCACAGTATGAAGGGCTAAAGTTGCAGGTCATTCAAATACTGATGGACAAACTGATGGTGGATGTATATTGGCTATTGTATATTAGTAATGATAATGAAGAATAGGAAAAGTAGCAAAAAACTCTATTATTCAAGAAATATATTACTGGAAAATGAAAGTCAGTCAAACAATAGGAGCAAGGGATATCTACAAAGTGACAAATGACCTGGAGAAAAGTTCTCAGTATGTTGGATAGAATTTCTGTAGTACATTTCCTATGTGAATAGGAACAATTATTCCACATATGATGAGAAAGCAAGGAGAGATTCCACACATTTGATGCAGTGGATTGAACTCTGGGCCTGGAGTTAGGAAGATGTGTTCAAACTCTTACTAGCCATATGATCCTGGACAAATCACTTACCTGCTATTTGGCTCAGTTTCTTCATTTGTAAAGTGAAAATAATAATAGCCCCTACATCCTTGGATTGTTATGAGGATCAAATGAATATTTCTAAAGTGTTTTGCAAACCTTAAAATCTGTGTACAAATGACTTGGAGTCAAGAAAGTCCAACTTCAAATCCTGCTTCAGATACTTAACTGTGTGAACATAGGCAAATTATTTAATCTCTCTAAGCCTTACTTTGTTCATCTGTAAAATGGGGATAATTATTACACATATATCATTGGGTTGTAGTAAGGATCAAATGATATAATCCATATAAAGCACTTTATATGTGCCATTATTAACAAATTATCACATGTGATTAGATCATTTTAGCTCTCAACAAAGACCTTTACTTCCTTATTGTTTTTCTTTTTCATTTTTATCTGCATCATGACGTTTGGCTTTAATTTTGCCCATTTTTGAGCACTTTAAGGGATTTTTAAAGCCAATTTTTAGCATACTCTTTAAATACATTTCTTATTTCTAATAAAAAAAATTGACATGAACAGAAAACCAGAAAGAAGATTTGAGATGATCTAATCCAATCCCTTCATTTTTAGAAGAAAAATTAAGGATCAGAGGTGAATTTTACTTGTTCAATGCAGAGCTGGACCTTGAGTCTTCTGACACCATTACCAGTATCTTCCAATATCCTAAAGATGGTTTTAGCCCATTTGAAGGGAAAACTTTTACTTTTTTATCTGTCAATTAAGAGGTTGCATGACATAGTAGGAAGAGAAGTAGGTTTGGAGTCAAGATTCCTGTTCTGCCTTTTATTAGCTATATCACCCTACTTAAGATCCTCACTGCTTTGAACCTGAAGGCAGCATTCCCTGGGCCAGTTATGGAGAATGAATAGAAATAATGAATTGGCTGGAGAGGTCTAAAACCGAAATCTGTCCTCTTTATGCTTCTTCCTCATAAATATTCTTGCTGGAGACTAGTGTGCTAATAGCAGAGACCAGACACAGCCTGTTCTAACCCTGGATTTTATCCATCATGACCCAAAACAAGGACCACGTCCCCTGTTCATCTTCCCTTTATGTCTTGTCTATCCCCCATAATAATGTAAGTTCTTTGAGGACAAAAACATTCTTTTTGCTTGTATCCCCAGTGCTTAGCACATTGTCTATCACAATGTGATAAGTACTTAAGAAAGTACTTATGAAATGTTTCTTGACCTGACTTGCTTTGACCAGTGACCTAGGAACTTAAGAATGGCACGGGACTATGACACTTTGATGAGGCTCTTCACCAATGTGCTTTGGTACACACACACACCTTTTCCTCCAAGTTCTGTGTCCGTTTTATAAAGGCAAAAATGAGAATTCTTCAATCAAAAGTAATTTCTGTAAGACTTTTTGGGAGGCCTAGGGCAATGAAGTCAGGAAAATATGGGTTCAAGCACTACCTTATACATATATGGCCTATATCATCCTATTACTTACTTTTTTAAGTATTTTATTTTTGTTGTTCTGTCATTTTCCAGTCATATCCTAATCCCATTTGGGGGGTTCTGAGGTAAAAATACTAGAGTAATTTTGCCATCTCCTTTTCCAGCTCATTTTACAGATAGGCAACTGAGGCAAAGAAGGTTAAGTGATTGCAAGAGACACATCGCTAGTGTCTGAGGTTGTATCTGAACTCCAGGCTTCCTGACTTCAGGCTTAACAATCTATCTACTATGGACCCAGTTGCCCTTTCAGTATTTTAGGTGAATATGTGCAGAGACGGTACAGATCTTTAATGAAAGAAGTTCTTGGGGGCAGCTAGATGGCTTAGTGGATAGAGCACCAGCCCTGGATTCAGGAGGACCCGAGTTCAAATGTGATCTCAGACACTTAGCACTTCCTAGCTGTGTGACCCTGGGCAAGTTCTCTTATTCAGAGTTCCTTAAATTCCCTTCCCCCCTCCTCTCTGCAGGCTGGGATATAATTGTTCATCCCCTTTTCAGGAATAAATTAAGTTGGTGTGTTGCATAAACTTAGCACCTACTGAATACCTAGCAAGACATGACTTCAAGGCTAGAATGCTGTGTCAGAAGTTCTCTCTCTTTCATGTAGCGACAGATGACAAATTCTCACACTACAAATAGAGACCTCAAAATATCCTGCAGAACTCCACAAAATAAGCTGCCCTGGAACCTCACCATGACCACAGACTGAACTGTTGCCTGCAATTTCCCGAACTTAGCATTGACTCATAAAAACTGAAGAACAGCATTTTAAATAGATGTCACCATCTTAGAGACTCATTTTATTCAAACTACGTGGAATGAAGAGCTTTGAAAATATAGTGACTTGTTCAAAAAGATCAAAATCATGGGAAAATTGAACAAGGTGTGTATCATCTTTGTTGTTGTCTGTCTGCTCCTAGAATTATGCCAAGGATGTCTGCCTGTTTTTTCTACAGAAGATGAGTGTACACCTTAAATACTTTTATTCAGCTACCAAATATATATATTATCAGGCTGTGCAAGAGTCTGCAGAACATTGGATATAAAGAAAAAGCCACATGTCTCAGGACCATTCTGAATACTATAGGAAAAGAGAAGAAGGAAGGAAGAAAATGAACATTTATTAGGCATTTACTATCTGCAAGGTACTGTGCTTTGCACTAGGGATATAAATGTAAGTAAAAAGAAACATAGTCCCTGATCCCAGTGAATTTACATTCTTGGGGGAAGAGGGAAAATAGGTTGGGGGGATGAAAGGTCTTCATCTGTTCCTGTTTGCAAATGAAACTGTGCTGTTTGTGTCAGACCCTGGAATACTGCAGAGCCTCTTAGATTATATCTATAATCATTCAAAAGAATTTGGTTTAACTATCCACATAGGAAAAATCAAGTGGATGCAGAATGGCTATTGTACAGACTCTTGTATAGTTAGACAGAAAACATATAGATTACTTATATACATATACATAATATGTGTAATATTATACATAATGTATGATATATGAATATAAAACAGTATATAAACATAACATAATTATGTGAAAAGTTAGAGAATGAGAAAATAATACAAGTATGATTTGGAAAATATATGTGTATATGTTTATATACACACACACACATATTTTGGACTGATATTGACTGCAGATAAAGAGCTTAGTATTAAATAAGAGGGAAAAATCTACATCACCACTGGGAAGTTGAAAAGTTCTTTTAATGGTCCCAAAGTTCTTCCTGGAAAAAAAGGCCCATACTTTTCATATCAATATTCATCTATTGTGGGAAGGACATGCTGAAATAAGCTCATATCAGCTCCTGACCTGATTATTAAATTTTAATATGAGCATTCTGTTTTTGTTGAATTATATCCCATATGTCCATAGGTTTTCGGTGGTTTTTTGTTTTTGTTTTTGTTTTTTTGCAGATATTGGAGTGGTTTGCCATTTCTTTTTCCAGTGTGTCCCCATTTTACAGATGAGAAATTGAGGCAAATAGAGGTTTTCACTTGCCCAGGGTCACACAGCTAGTAAGTGTCTAAGACTGGGTTTGAACTCAGATGTTCACATCCCATGCTCTATACACTGTACTACTCTGCTACCACTGAGCATTTGTATCTCTGAAATTGATAAATGCTACAAATCAGGGCTTGATTTATTATTTTGTTGGTTGTCCAAACTTAAGAAAGTGACAGAGAAAATGTTAATAAAACAAATTAAATTTTAAAATACATCATATGTACATTTTTCCCCTGGAGAGCTGACTGTTAAGCATTTACCAACATACACCTGATTAGCATTCTACTTCAGTCTCCAAAGAATTTATCCAGAGGACACTGGAGTATGGACAAAGGATGGGTGTGAATAAGCTGCAAAATCTGTCAAGCAAGACAGAGACCAGGAATAAAGGATATCACCAAAGAAGTGCTTGAGAGAAAAAAGATGATGGGCTTGGCATTTAGCAAGAGGAAGGGATAATAGGTAGACAGCCTGTGTGCTGTGTTACATCTTATCTATGCTGAAAGCAGGAAAGGATCTCAAAAGGATGCTAGCACATTGGATAATTAATTTGTTACTGTATGTAGCAAACTGATAGAAAAACATAGACAAGTATCACAAAGAATAGGTAACTATGGTAGTCAGTCAATCAGTAAATATTTATTGGAGCAAGTAGATGGTAGAGTGGATAGAGTGCTGATCCTGAAATCAAGAGGACCTAAGTTCAAATTTTGCCTCAGACACTTACTAGCTACCCTAGGCAAAACCCTTAACTTAAAAAAACAAAACAAAACAAAAAGCAAAACCCAAATGAAAAAATGTTTCTTAACTTTATACTGTACTGCCAGGGCCTATGCTAAGTGCTGGAGAACTAAAAAAAAAAAAAAAAAAAAAGATAAGAGATGATAGTCTCTTCTCTCAAGGGAGTAGGGGAGACAACACAAAATAAAACTATGTAAACAAGCTACATACAAGATGAACTGGATTTCCCAAATGATAAATAGTTAAAGCATATGAAGTTTTCAGATGAAGAAATCAAAGCTATGTAGAAGCATATGATTTGCATATGCTACAAATCAATTTTGATTAGAAATATGCAGATTAAAACAACTCTGAGATACCATTTTACACCTATCAATCTGCCAATATGACCAAAAAAAGTGATAATTGGTAAAGAAGTGAGAAAACTGGAACTCTAATGTTCTGTTAGTGGAGCTGTGAATTGATCCAGCCATTAGAGGGAACAATTTGGAACTATGTTTAAATGACAATCCAATTGTACAAACTGGATATCTTTGATGCAGTACAAGTACTAACCATATATCCCAAAGAAATCATAAAAAGGGGGGGAACTTATATGTACAGGATTATTTATAGCAGTAAAGATACTGGAAACTGAAGGGCTGTCCATCAATTCAGGAACATCAGCTGTCCTCTATTCATGTAATGGAATATTATTGTGTTATAAGAAATGATGAACAGGCAGATTTCAAAACCATCTGGGAAGATTTTTACGAACTGATGCAAAGTGAAATGTTCAGAACCATAAAAACATTGTAACAGCAACATTGTGTGATGATCAGCTATGATTGACTCAGCTCTTCTCAGCAACATAATTACCCAAGACATTTATAAAGGACTCATGAAGTAAAATGCTATCCATAACCAGATAAAGAACTGATGGACTCTGAATGCATATTGAAGCATTTTTCTCACTTACTTTATTCTTTCTTGTGTTTTTTTTCCTTTTGATCTATTTCTTCTTTCACAACTGTGACTTACATAGCAATATGTTTTACATAATAGCGCATGTATAAACTATATCAAACTGCCTATCAATCATTTTTGGAAAAGGAGAAGGGGAAGGGGAGAAAGGACAAAACTTTAGAACTCAAAATCCTGTAAAAATGAATGCAAAAAGGTTTCTTGACAAGTAACTGGAGGGAAAATAATATGTAAAAAATAAAGAAATTGACCTTTTCCTTACTGACAAAAAAGAAAAGATAAATTGGAGACTAAGTTTTGTAGGAGCTATATAGATGTAAATTAGGACGTTCATAACCTTAAGGAGCTCAGAATCTTGTTGGGGAGACATATAAAAAGAACAGCAGAAGATCATAGATTTAGAGCTGGAAGGGGACTCTATTTAGTCCATTTTACAGGTGAGGAACTGAAGTCCAGTGAAGCAGAATTTGAACCCCAGGCTTCCAGGTTCCACAACCTGCTATCTAGTCACTACTGCCTCTCAGACACATTATACAGGCATAGTCATTGGTATTTCAAATGTTTGCTGATTGTTAACATTTTGCTCAAGTTGAAGTTTGGCATTGCATTATTTATGGAGAGTGGATTTAATTAATTAATAACAATTGGTAATTACTTTAACTTACAAAGTGACACCACAAGTTGAAAGATTTTAGCACATTAATTGTTTCCTTTCATGAAACGCTTCTAATTTTAAATGTCTTAGCTATTTGTTAAAGCAGATCCAACCTGACTTCTGGTTGTTAATAGTTCAGTAATGATGACACTGTACTTGACATTAATAAAACTATTTCTTCTAAAAGAACTCTGACTTTTCACAAATTCTGATGGTTTCCCTCATCACTTAATTAGTGCTGAATTGCCAAGGCTTGAATACCTAGATTTAAAAAGATGCCAAAGACTTTTTATGTGCTGTTTTTGAGCTAATATTAAAAATTAAAAATATATATATATCTGGCACCTTAAATTTTACAAAAATCTTTCTTCACAACATCCATGGCAGATAGAGGAGATTATTAGTTCAATTTTTACAAAGGAGATAACTGAAGCTGACAAGTGAAATAATCTACCTATGATTAGGTATCAGGTATCATTTGAGCTGAAGTATTCTTGACTTCAAATCCAGGACTCTGGATAGTGCCTACTGTTGGCATTAATAAGTCTCTACTATGAGACACAGTGGATAGGGCGCCAGAGTCAGGAAGACTTGAGTTCAGATGAGGACCCAGAAAGTGATTTGCCCAACGTGATACAGATGGAAAGTAGCAGAGCCAGGGTTTGAATTCTAAATCCAACTCTCTTTCTACTATACCCTCTGTGGATGAAATCATAGACCTGAACACACACACGCACAATGTACAAGTCTGATGGAAATAAAGAAATGAAGACTGCACCCATGTTTGTCTTTGTAAGCTTGTACCTGACTCATAGTAGGGCATTAATAAAAGTAAATAAATATAATGAAGTCAATGTAATAAATAAATTGAATTTAATCTCTAGGGAAGAGGGTCCATATAGGAATGTCAGTTACTTACTCATTTAAGAATTATTTATGAAGCCTTTTTGGAGGACCAGCATCAATTAGGCTGGGCACCTTTACTCTTAGGGATCTTTCAATTTAAAGAGAAAAACAGAACATGAAACAAAAATAAAATGATGAAGAGTGGTATGGCAGCTAAGTGGTGCAGTGGGTAGAGAGCTGGGCTGGGAGTCAGAAAGACTCATCTCCCTGAGTTCAAATGTGGCCTCACTCACTAGCTGTGTGACCCTGGGCTAGTCACATAACTCTGCCTCAGTTTCCTCATCTGTAAAATAAGCTAGAAAATAAAATATAAAATGAGCTGGAAAAAGAAATGGCAAACTTTTCCCTTATCATTGCCAAGAAAACTCCAAATGATGTCACAAAGAATCAGACACGATTGAAATGACTGAACAACAACAAAGACCAGGAGGTTGGATGAGATTATAGATTTGAAGTTGAAAGGACCTTAGGAATCATCAATTCCAGTCTTTTATTTTACAGAGAGAGGCAGTATGATCCATAGGGGTTAATTGACTAGCCCATGGTCACACAGCAAAAAGCAGGGCTGGGATTCAAACACAGGTCTTCTAGTTCAAAATCTAACACTTGTCTTCAAGATTGCTTCCAGCTCAAGTATTCTATAATTCTATATTTATAGGTACCAAGATCTTGCTTTCATCAAAAGAACTCAATGAAAGTCTCTGAAAAGCCTTTATTTTTTGCTCAGAAAGAGGAAAGATAAGATGGGAAAAGTTGGGGGGAACTCTGGATTTTAAGCCTGAATAGAATAGTAAAAATGTGGGACTTTTTCCTTCTCCCAGTTTTGTGATCTAGGGATGTAATAAGCCAAGTGACAGATTTAATTATTAAAGAGTATAGGTTCCCTTAGTATGATAGAGATGGAGTTGAATGCTTCTTCTAGGGAACCCCAAAGAGACTAGCTAAGACTAGATTTATTGTCTGGTTTGGGTTTCCTATTCAATATGGCATTTTAAAAATAGCTTTGTTGGCCTTTTTTTAAACACCCTGGTCTTTTAATTGATGAACTGCCCCACTCCCACTCCATTGAACCCTTCCTGGAACAAATAAAATACAATCTACTATTGAATTCAGCATTTCATCCCTATGATCCATTTCACTCCCAAGGGGAAAAGTGGAAAAGAACATGTTCCTTTATCAGGTCATCAGGACCAAAGTTGGTCATTGCAAAATATCTGAATTTTCACTTATGTAATTATAGTCACTATCATAGAAACAGCTAAGTAGCAAAGAGGCTAATGCATCAGATCTGAGCTCAAATCCTGCCTCAAACAGGTTGACTAGTTGTATGACCCTAATCAAGAAACTGAATTCTATTTGTCTCAGTTTTCTCAACTATAAAATGAGAATCATAATAGCATCTATTTCTCAATGTATTGAGAGAATCAAATGTTTGCAAAGTGTATAATACAATGCCTGACACATAACAGGTGTTTAATAAATGCCTGCTCCTATTCCCCTAATCAATATGCTTCTATTCAGAGAAGTCTTCCCACCAACATGATCTTTTTCTCAAGGTGGAAACAGATAGACAGCCGTGGTTACTTTCTCCTTCTTGGAAAAAGTCAGCTTCTGTTTCCTGTAGATTTCCAAGAGTATCAGAAATCCTTAAGAAATTCCTCGGGGAGGATTTATAAGTAGGAGAAACAAGTACCTGATTCATATTCCATTAATGTGTAGACCTGAATTAAATACTCAAGGGATGGGTACTCAAAGATGGATCTTGCTTTGTTGGAACACTGCTGAGATCCCAGGTGAATAGGAAAGCTCTTGAGGTGACTGTGAACCCCAGTATTAGTTATCCAATCATCATTCAAACAATCAACAATCATCTACCAAGTGCTTACTATGCACCACACACATGGTAGACACTGAGAGTACAAAGATTCTTTGTCTTCAAAGAAACAATGAATAGATATGTCAGTAAGTGAGAAGGCAGAGGGGAAATGTTCAATAAGAGCCCAGTCTTTTGAGCATGTGTGGATATTCTGTGACTAATATCTCTCTATTTAATACGTAGTAAACAGGCATTTTGGTTGGCTGCTTAGGTAGAATGGAATACATGCAAAAGGCTATGATGGAGAAACTCTCCTCTCTCACTGCTGGCCCTAAGGTACTTCCTGTGCTCTGGAGGGTGGAGGAAAGGGGGAGCAGTGTCCTTCCTGTCACCAGGCTGGCTGGTGAGCACATAGAATCCTGGGTAAGCTTGGCCAGTTATTGATAATTTCTCTCCTTTGGTATAGAGCATTGTGAAATCTCCAGGGTTCAGAGGAATCAAAGGAAAGGAAACACCAATGGGAGAAGCCCTATTCCAGAAACAGGCTGGCCTAGGAGGCCATATATACGTTCACTGATGGTAGCTAGTAGATAGTAGTAGATAGCAGATAGTAGTCCTACTAGCCCCCAGGAGCCCAGAGAATCATATTTATACCACAATGGCCAGCAGGAAGGAAAGAGTTTCTCTCTTGGAGACATTTCACAAGCACTCACAGTCCAGGCTGGTAGTTAACCAAAAGGTGCCCTCTTCACCCTTCAAGAAACAGGTAGGAAATAGTCACTGAATATCTAGTGCACATTCTGAAGACTGGGTCCTCATTGGCCAATCCTGCCACCGTAAGTGCACACACACACACAGATACATGTATATGTGTGTATACATATATGCATACATACACAAATATATAATAATGCCATTTTAATAGGTGCCAGCAGCTAAGGAAGTCAGGAAGGACTTCACAGTCTATTCAATAATGCAAGTTTTATGTCATCATTATAGCAACTGCCATGGATATGATGCTCCAAAGCTCTTTCCTCCCAATATCTCAGGAGATAGGTGGTGCCCTTTAAAGATGAGGAGATAAGCTTAGAGTGGTAAGTGAACTTAGCTTGTAATCACAGAGCTAGGAGTCTGTTCCCACCATTATGCTATATATTCCCTTCCAATATCTGGAAAATGATCCCATCTCTTGAAATGAATTTTTGAGCCTAAAGAGCTCTGGGCTGGACATTAGGAGTGTTGGTAAAGCAATCAACCAATCAATTAATCAATTAACATTTATTCTTTGAGTGGTTGTTAAAGGGTTAGGACCTTCTAGACTTCAAATCACATCAACTTCTCCTCTTACAAATCCTACCTCTTACGCCAAGCGTATAAAATGGATTCTTTTGATTCTGGACCATTGGTATAACTAACTGTATCTTAAGCCCTCTCTAGGTGGCTGGTAAGCATTTCTGTCCCATGGGCCATTCCATCTAACTCTGCCCAAGATGTTGCAAGAAGAAATACAATATTTCACAGCCAACTATCTCTGTGAAAGAGCACCAGGGGACTAGTTAGTGCTGGCAGACAGACCTAGGGACCCTCAGGGAGGTTCTGGGGGATTAATTTCCTCACCCACCTCTCAGCAGAGCGCTGCTGGATGGCGTCATTACTGCCCACCTGGGCAGCGGGGAGAAATGACACTGACCTGAATCCTGCTGTTGAAGCTAACAGGGTTGTGTAATTGGAAAATAATTAAATAAAGCTCTATTATTCTATTGGAGGGGAAAACGAAAACAGGCTCAGAAAGTTGAATAGAACAGAAAGAACACTGGATTTTCAAAGGACCTGAATCTGAATGCTGACTCTAGATTTGGAAGAAGACTGGGGTTTGACTCTTTTGCCCTTACTATTTATTATCTAGGTGATCTTGAACCAATGATAGAAACTATAAGCCTAAGTTCTCTCACTAATAAAATGAAAACTCTTAACTAGATGAGCTCTAAAATTCAGTCCTAGATGGATCCTCTAATCCTATGATATTTGAGTTTATCATCCCTGTGAGACTTTCACTAAGTCACAATCTCTTCAGGTATCTCTAGCCTCATCTATAAAATGCAGGAGGAGAAGGAGTAGACTAGATAACCTGGTAGGCAGAACAATTTTGAATGTGGTACAGTGTTGAAAGAGCACCAAATCAAACGACTTGGATTCAAATTCTACCTCTGATTCCAAGAGCCTGTGTATACTTAGAATGCTAGGGGTGTGTAGGAGCAGCTTTGAGGGAGCTAATGATTAAATTTTCCATGTGAGGATTTACACCTCAAAAATCAACAAATTCTACAAATCCAGCTTTGATTTATTATTGTATTGATTGTCTAAATTAAGGGAAATGATGGAGTAAGTATTGATAATATAAATGTAAAGGGGTATGTCAGCATATTTTTTGGAGAGCCAGTTAAACATTTATTTACCAGTACACTGCCAGTACATTGCCAGAAAACCTGTTGAAAGGACTTTTTCTTTTTGGTGGATAACACCTTCCTCAGTCATGGCTGGTGGGTAGGGATGAGGTATTCTTGATAGAATGATTAAAATGGGAGAGCTCTATATTCCATTCCAAAATGATGGCTAGAAGATATCTCAGATATAGTAGTTAGGAAGTCAATTCCACAGTAATATTTGTTGTTATTAAGACTGACTCTTCATGACCCTATATTTTCTTTGGCAAACATATCTGTTATTTCCTTTTCTAGGGAATTTTTCAGATGAGGAAACTGAGTTAGGTGAGGGTCACACAACTAGTAAGTAACTAGTAAATAAGGTCAGATTTAAACTCATGAGGTTAAATCTTCTTGATTCTAAATCCAGTGTTCTATTTACTGTCCCATCTAGCAGCTCTAATGAGAAAGTTTGTTGTTGTTGTTTGTCCTTTATCTGAAAGGTGATCATGACATCAGGGAGGAGATGCCATGACTAACAAGTGAATTAGATTTAAGTGAGGGAGAACTATGCAAAGTCACCTGCCCCACTTTCTCCTTCAGTCATTTGGAGTCATCTCCTTCAATGGGAAGATATAGATCAAAGCAACTGGACATGGTCCTGGATGCATGGGAGATCTTGATCTTTTTAAGTTAATAAGGTCTTTAACAGGTCTCAATCTGATTGAGGCAAAGCCCCAAAGTAATTAAGGCTAGGTTAGAAATGAGCCAGAGAATAGCCTTTTTCACCTATTAAAAAAAATCAATCTAGAAGGGAAAGACCTTCAGGATTTCTGACTGAAATTGCTATTTTCATTCACTCTGAAGCAATAGGGGTCAAATTGAATTGAGTAAATATAAAGACTGAGACCAGGTAGGAGGTAGGGTAATAGCTGAAAAAAGTATGTCAAATGTACATACTCTAATCCGTCCTAAGGATAAGAAATTATAAAAGCTTTTGCCACGGATCCTTCTCTCCCCTTCTCATTTATTTTTAGTTTACTTCTATTGCTTTGTAGTAAATCAAATCCTCCATTAAACTACCTATTAATTTGTTATCTTATCATTACAGTACATACAGAGGGAAGGGGAGAAGGATGAGAAGAGTCTTTGTTGGTCCAATTCCTGCAAGAGTCCTGGGAAGGAAGAGACCCAGGAAAAGTAGGGGAAGCAGTGATAGCAGAAATCCAAGCAGCAGTGTAGTGGGCTAGCTTCTTTGAAAGTGAAGTTGGTAGGGATAGCTAGCTGGCTCAGTGAATGGAATATAGGCTCTGAAGTCAGGAGACCCTGAATTCAAATCCAGCCTTAGACATTTAACATTTACTAACGGTGTGACACAGTACAAGTAACTTGGATCAATTGCCTCAAAATTAAAAAAAAAATTTTTTAAGTGAAATTGGTATTATAGGACTGTCAGTTTTAGAACTGAAAGGACAATAGAGTCACTTTTCATTTTACATTACTTTACATTTTCCTTAATTAAGAAAATGAAGGCCTAAATGTTTAGTGATTTGCTCAAAGTCATATGAATATGTAAATAGCAAGGGTAGGCTTTGAATCCCAGTCTTTTGGTTACAAATATGGGATTCATTACATTTTCCCATACATGATACCTTATAATATGCACAGATGATACAGTAGACGGAGCACCAGACCCAGTCAGGAAGTTCTGAGCTCTAATACATCCTCAGTCACTTATTAGCCAAAATTTGGAGATTATCATTTTTTCCTGTTCTAACAATTTGTAGGTATCTGACTTGAATTCCTAGCAGAAATAATTCTATTGGCTCAAACCAGTGGTTAATTCAGAAGAAAAAAACTAAGGAGAGTAAAGATATTGTTAAACATTGTCTTTGTGATCCCATTTGGGATTTTTTTGACAAAGATACTGGAGTGATTTACTTCTCCACTGAGTGAGTCATTGAAACTATCTGCCTCAGTCTCCTCATATGCTAAATGAGGCAAAAGTAGCACCTCCCCACCAGGGCTGTTGTGAAGTTAAAATGAGATAATATTTATAAAGATTTTGCAAACCTAAAGTTTATATAAATGTTATATAAAGTGTTATTTAAATGGTAGCTATCTTTAATATTAGATGGGATGCTGGGGAAAGAGCTGAAGGGGATCCTCTATTATTAGGACCAAGTCTTTCTGGCATCACATAAACAAGTAAACAATGAACAATTGCATGAAATAAGGAAATGATTCCTGAGATTAACAAGTTATTTACAGTCCTACTGGGGTCTCTGGTGGCCAGAAGTGACTATAGCCATACTATATCCCACTCATCCTAGCTTTGGCCAGATGGGGATTGCAAATTGAAGGGGATGATTTGTATGGGCTTTTAAAGGAAGATGGAAGGAAGAAAGCTGTTCCTTCTTGTTCAGAAGCCAGGGACTCTAATCCCTGGGAATTTTTGGAGACAGTATGGAATTCACTTAGATGTTTATGCAACAAAAAGAGAAGAAAGGAAGCAACCAAGACAAGCCCGTGACCCAGCTTCTCTCAGGACTGGAATCTTGCCACTGGGGAGGAGTGGAGAGATTGAGTCAAACACTATGTTGAGGCAGGGTGCCCAGGTGCTTCCCGTCTGGCAGATGGCCTCCCCAAAGGGCTGGCAGACATACCTGCTCCTTCCTGGCATGATCCCCATCAGGGAGGCCCTGTATCTGTGTTCCCAATACCAATGGCAGCTTTCCACCTGGGCTCAGCAGGAACAGAATTTAAAAGAGTTTTATTTCAGCACCTCCTCATTTTACTTTCTCTACACCTGGCCATTTAATGCTTTTTATTAATTTTGTTGGACTTAAATTGTCTTATATTTAAGATAAAAATTTTACTAATTAAAAAAAATATTTCCATTATTACCTAATGCCTCTACCCCAAGTAAAGCCCTTTCTTGTAATAAGAAATACACTAAATTATCTACATCTCATAATATACAGATATACAAAAATTGTCTACATCTCATAAAATTTGTCTCATTCCAGACCTTCAGGTCACTACCTCTGCCAAGAAAAGGGAGATATATTTCACTATCTCACTGTTAGTTCCTTGAAATCTAATTTGGACATTGCCTTGGTCAAAATTCTGATGTCTTTCAGTGGCCTACTAGGCTTTTTTTAGAAACTAGGAGGGAAAGCATATTACACAGTCAATATGGAGAAGGCCCAACTGTTCACTGATTAGGAGTGTGTATGATGCAAAAGGAAGTGCTAGTGGTAAGCCAAAATTTGAAGATTGTCATTTACTCCTTTCTAGCAATTTTTAGGTACCTAACTTTGAATTCCTAGTAGAAATCATTCTATTGGCCCTAGGCAGAAAAAGGGGAAAAAGAAACCTAAAGAGAGCAAAAATATTAACCATGTTGTTAAACATTGTCTTTGTGACTCCATTTGGGATTTTTTAGGAAATATACGGGAGTAATTTGCCATTTCATTCTCCAGTTCATTTTACAGATGGAAAAACTGAGACAGAGTTGATTAACTTGCCCAGAGTCACACAGCTAATAAGTGTCTGAGACCTGATTTGACTTCAGAAAGATGAGTCTTCCTCACTCTAAGTCCAACATTCTACCCACTCTATCTACTGTACCATCTATCTGCCCTATTAACCATGTCACCATTCACCAACCCCCTGGTTGCCAAGGCAAAGAAATGCAAGGAGATTTTACTATCCCACAGAGGAAATTATATATTACGATAGCCAGTGACTCCTTTCTGAAGGGTACATATATGTGGTTAGTTTTTCAAGATGCATGCTATCTTCCCAGAATATGTATCCAGAAATGATGGAAATGTCAGGAATTTCAGACCCACCAAGAGCAACTAATTTCTAGACCTTCATGTATGGATAAAGCCAGGCGAAATTTGCAAAGAATCTATAGGGAGTATCAAATCCTGGGAAGGAAACTGAAGGATTTGGGGAGTGAGAAGAATATAAAGGTGGTATTTTCATCTCTTTTTCCCACTGAAAGTCAAGACTTTGGAAAAGAAATGTAATGTTAAATGAAAAGCTGGATATATAGATGTTGTCAGAGGATGAGATTTATTTTTCCAGACCATAGATTTAAAATGATGGGTTCCTGGCTAGGGACAGAGTGACTAAATACATCTCATGAGGATTGGAAATGACATGTTTGGCTAAAAATTAGTCCATCTTATCAAACCTTTAAACTGCAAATGGAGGTGGAAAAAGAAAATACTCCAATAAAATTGCTAAATTAGTTACTAAAATGGACAGTAGGCAGGAAAGAGGAAAAAAACATGGGTGAAGAAGATGCCCAGAGATTCACAGTAGAAAGCCAATGAGAAGTGGAAAACAATACTAATGGTTTAAAATATTTGTACGCCAGTGCAGCTAGGTGGCCCAGAGCCTTTGACCTTTGACCAAAGTGTTAAAAATAACACCTACTTCCTGGGATGGTTGTGAGCCTGAAATGAAATAATATTTGTAGTGCCTTGCAAAACTTATAACTATATAATGGCTAGCTATTATTATTGTTATATACCCTCCCCCTTGGGAATCTTATCTTGTTCCATGACTTCAACAGTCATCTCTGTGAAGATGAATCCCAGATCTACATATTCCAAACATCGTTCAAGTCTTTCTACTTCTCTGCTGTTCCCTTTGTCTGAAATGTTTCTTCTCTTCCCATCTTGATTAGACATTTAAAGTGGTGGAAAGAATACTAATGTTAGAGTCATCAAGACCTAAATTTGAATTCTAAGTCTGTGTGACCCAGGATAAATCCCTGAATATCTTTGAACATCACTTTTCTCCTCCATAAAATGAGGTTAATGGTAATTGTACTGCCTATTTCCCAGCTTCTTAAACTGTTCACATCCCCATATGGGATCTGATAACTGAATGTGGGGGTCATGAAATTATGATTTATTATAAGTAAGTGTTTGATTTGTATCTCTATTTTATATGCCCATATGCCCAAGGTCCCATAAAAATTTCTTGGGTAAAAATAGGTTGCAACTGGAAAAAGTTTAAGAATCGTTGGCCTATTTTAGGGGGATGTTTTGAAAAATGTTCTTTGTAACCTTTAAAGAACTATATAAATGTGAATTAGGTCTAAGGTTCAAATAATTGGGGTCTTCTTTGACCACTCTCTAAAGAGAACTGATCTCTCTCTCTCTCATATGACATTGAAGCACTTTGTACCTAATATGTGCTTTTTGTGGTCTAATTTTCATGTTGCCTATTTGTATTCATCTTAAAATACGCTATAAGCCCTACCTGGGCAAGATCCATGTTGGGAGGATCTTACTAACTCTTTTAACATCTATCATAGAGCTAATTACACAGTAGATGCTGAATTCATGTTTGCTAAATGAATAGCAGGCAGCTATATGGTACAGTAGATAGAGAGTAAGGCCTGATTTCAAGAAAACTCATATTCCTGAATCCAAATCAAGCCTCAGACAGTTACTAGCTGTGTGATCCTGTACAAGTCATGTAACTTTGTTTACCTTGGTTCTCATCTATGTATGGCAATCCACTCCAATATCTCTGCCAAGAAAACCCCAGAACAATCATAAAAAGTTGGACACGAATAAAATAACAACAAAATGAATGGCAGTGATTAGGAGCTTGAATGATCTAGGTATCTGGAAGTCTCATTCCACAGAAAAGCAGAGGCTCTGACAAATCTTTTTTCTTGCATTGTGAGCAATTTTATCTTTTAAAAGGTAGAGAAGGTGATGGTGTGAATTGCAATTCTGGATTTGATGCTGACTAACAGAGGAATTGGATGTGGAAGTGATAAAAAACTTTGGAACAAAAGGATGATATCATCTTGGAATTGATGATGGCCAAAAAAAAGAGGTTTGAGCAAGTATGCTTTTAGACTTTAAAGTACATTTCAAAACAGTTTAATAAAAAATGGGAATGGGAATGATAATGTCCATGGCCTAGGACTCTTAAAAAGAAGATGTCTCCAAAGAGATGGGAAATTCACAGATAGTGAAATGCCAACAACAGAGTTGAAAATGGTCGGTTGACAAAGAGAAGGAGGGAACAGAGGATGGGGAAAGGGAGGGAATGTAGAAACAGATTTATGTGGTAGCCCAAAAATCTTTGACTGTTATGAGCATATATTCAAAAGGATATAATACAAAAGATGGAAGTAGTAGAATATGGTCAAAGAAGAATTCAAAAAAGATGCACAAAGCTTTAAGCATTGTGTCGGGAAGGCTAAAAGCCAAAATGAGCTAAGGATTACCAAAAAAAAAAGTACAATAAGAAAGATACTTAAATGTATATTCAAAACTTGATAAAAAAAGAATACAGAAAGGGTTGCCCCCCTCCATTTGAGTCCAATAGTGTCATTTTAGCAGATAATGGTGAAATTCGTAACTAAAACTTAACTTTCTCGTGCTATGGGATAGCCTTGTATTCTCAATTTAATTCAATAAATATTTGCTAAATGTATTTTTTTTAAGTAAAATGTTATGAAATCTCTATCCTTAAGGTGTTTGTATTCTAGTTATACAACATAAAGTATGACAAGAGTGACCATTTTAAAATGAAGAAAAGAGAACTAGTAAGAGCTTTTGGTGGCAGAGAATGTGGTTCTGGGAATCCAATGTTCTTAAGTACCATTTTTGTATGAAAATGTGTTTCCCTGTGCAACACCAGTCAATAACATCTGGAGGACAGAGTTGGCCAGTCAGCACTTTATTCTTTGCTCTCTTCCCAGCTGAATAGATACAAAGCTTTCCCCATCTCCTCCTTGGAGATAGAGGTTGGAGATAAGGAGGGGGAAGTTAGGATATGGGCTTTTCTTTAGTCACTGCCCTCTCCTCCCTACACCCTTTTTTCTCTGGAGATTTAATACATTACACTCTGTTATAGTAATTAGTTTGCTTTTAAAGCTGAGGGGCAATATAATGGCTTTTATCCACACTGTTCCTTTTTCTGTTCTGTGGAATATACATCAGACAGAAAGTTATTAAATATAATTACAATCACCCAGAGCCTCCACTAAGGAAAATTCCTAATATTCAGACAGATGTTTGACTGTTCTAATTTAAATTTTTATTTATCTCTAAGTAACCCCCAGCCACGTAATATTTGAAGCAAAAATCAGGATTCAGGAAATTTTTAGGCAAAAGGAACAAGAAGAATATACAATAGTATCTGTTACTGGACAGGCACAGGAAAGTTAGGCAAAGAGCAGATCTTTCGGGGAAATTTCCCTCAAGTCTTTGAAAAAGTGGATATAATAAGTAGCTTCAAGTCATCTGCTTCAATATACCTGTGGAGGTCAAACAGCTCCCATAGCCCATTTATCCTTTCACCTGTTGCCTCTGTGTCACCAGTTCTTTCTGGCTCAGCTCATTTAGCCCCTGGCAGTATTGGGGATGCCACGGGAATGCTACCTCTCCACTGCTGCTGTTCAGTTCTTGAAGCTTCTCACTCCTTCCTCTCAATGTCTTAAAGGTCGTGAATGTCTTTAAAGCATGATTCAAATCCACCCGACCTTTGGTTTAAAGAACTTGACGGCCCCAAATTCCTCTTGGGTCTAAAAAAGGATGTTTGTCCCTCTGAGCTATAAATATCAAGACGCAAGGCAGTTTTCAAAGTCTACTGTATTAGTATTTCAGGAGAAGAGAGGACATAAAATGTTGAATTTAGGGTCAGGTTCAAAATCCACTTCTGCTACTTACTATTTGGGATGTTGGTAAAGTCATTTTCCTTTTCTAAGCCTCAATTTTTTCAGTTAGAAAAATAATCAGATGGACAAGATAATTTCTTAAGTCCCTTCCTATTGCAAATCTTATTTTCATCAAAACAAACTGTACCAAGTTAAGCTCTATCTTTTCATGACAGGGAATGCTGTAAACACCACATAGCTGGATTTCAGCAAGCCATTTAGCAAAGTCTCTGTTGACATCTTTGTGGTTAAAATGGGGAGAGGTTTATTAGATGATAGAATTAGGTGAATCTAGCTAATGGAGTAGCTATATCCAAAGAATATGTTTATTTATAAATTTATTTATTGGTTTTCAACATTTATTTTTATATTTGATTTCCATTTTTTCCTTCCTTCCCAAGATGTCAATTTGATATAGATTATACATGTACAATCATACTAAACAGACTTCCACATTAGCCATATTATGCAAGAAGAATCAGAACAAAAGGGGAAAACCATGAGAAAGAAAAAAAAACAAAAAAGTGAAATAGCATACTTAAATCTGCATTCAGACTCTATAGTTCTTTCTTTAATGTGGATAACATTTTACATCATGAGTCAAAGTTTTTATTTAATAGATTGATGTCAACCCAAAAGGTATACTGCCTTCAGTCTTGTCCTATTAAACATTTTTATCAAGTGCTTGAATTTAGGCATGTTTATCAAAAGTGTAAATGGAAGAACACTGGAAGAATAAATATATTAAATAAAAATATTAACAGTAACTAGCATTAACATAGCATCTACTACCTGCCAGGCACTGTGCTAAGTGCTTTATAAATATCATCTCATTTGATTCTCATAACAAACCAAAAGACAGGTATTATTGTTATCCCTATTTTACAAATTAGAAAATAGAGGCAAACAAATGTTAAGTGACTAGCTAATAAGTGGCTTAGGTTGGATTTGAACATAATTGATCTCCAAAAAAGATGGTGACAGCGCTGAATGTAACATGACAAAATGTAATAAGAAAAATGCAAAACCCTTAATTCTTCTATAAGATGTATTGATCATTGCTAATAATGGCTCCCATAAGATCTTGTTGCCCATAAAAGTGGAGGTGAGGAAACTTGTTATTCATTGGAGAAAAAAACCAATAACCCTGGAGTAGCAGAACACTAGGAAGCTGTGGATTTGGTGTTGTCATTTCTTTCAAAGGTGCAAGTTCAGTTAAAGAATGGGTCTTTGGAGAAGAGAGAGGTCTTTAGAAGGACATTATAACTATTTTCAAAAATTGCCATGTGAAAAACAGAATAGATTTAGTCTGCTTGACTCCAGGCAATGTACCTAGGCATAGTGATGTGCTGGAAAGAGCTTGTACCAGCTCACAAAGAGCTTATAGTTAAATTTTCATTGTGAACATTTACACCACACCCTACAAATCAGGATTTGATGTATTGTATTGTTGATTGTCTAGACTCCAGAAAGTGTAGAGAAAAATGTTAATAATACAAATTAAACTTCAAACTGTGTCCTTTGCTTGGAGAGACTCTTGTTAAACATCTGCCAGCCCATCTTTGCCTAGGAATAATATGCAGAAGTTAGAGGAACACAGGTTTCTGCTTAGGATAAAGAACTTCCAACAAAATCTATTCCCAAATGTATCCCTCATTTGCCTTTTGAGGCTCTTTGGTACTGGGAATGTTAAAGCAAACATTGGCTGATTAGTTGCTAAAGATATAGTAGAAGAAATTTCCATATGAGGTAGAAGGAGGGATTTAATGATTCTATGAAGTAAAATATATATATATATATATATATATATATATATATATATATATATATATATATATGGTAGGATAGTTCAGTGATGAGTAATAGTGCACAGATTGCTATACATGAAGTCAGGAAGACCTGAGTTCAAATCCCACAACAGGCATTTATTAACAGTGTGCCCTTAGTCTCAGTTTCCTAATTTGTAAAATGAGGTAGATTGAATTCCATGACTTCTTCATTTCTAAATCTATGATTCTTTATATCTATGGCCCAACACTGAACTAGTAATGAGACAATGGGGAGGTGGAGAGTTGCAGAGGATTGTGATTGAGAGGGAGGGTTGAGTGAGAATGCTGCTCTGGGGATGGGCACAACTAGTTTCAACCATCAAGAGGCAGAGCTGTTGGTATCTGTTCCTTCTGTATTATATACCAGGAATACCTTCCATATTATACCCATGGGTGACATTCTAGAATAGATGGCTGCTGTCTACAAGTCAGGGCTGACAAAAGAATTTGATAAATCACCTGTTTTTTTCGATAGAATCTGGGCTCAAAATTCAGTTTATATCATGGATTTCTGGAGAGAATTAAGGACAAGAACAAACTATCTTGGTGGGTCCATTTCTCTCAAATCTCTTCGATCTTAATTTACTTTAAAAATAAGTGGAACACAGAGAGAGACTGGGGATTTTATCTAAAATCACCCTTTTGTTTAGCAGATGTAACCCAGGGAAGTGACTTAGCCAAAGCCAAAGAGTGACTTAAAAGAGCTTGGACTTTCTTTTATGCCAGTCAAAGAAGAAAGCTGGTACCTGTGCAGGCTTCTCAGTATAAGATCATAGAGTTGGGAGAGACCTCAGAGGTCACTTGGTAAATGGAATTATTTTTTATAGGGGAGGAAATAGGGACCCAGAGAGATTCAATGACTTGCCATGTAAATAATAAATAGCAGAAGTGAGATTTGAATCCAGACTCTCCATCCCCAAATCAGATCTGTGACTTGTACCACACTGGAAGCATATCTAGAGAAGCTTCTCAAAGAAATCTAAGGATGTCTTTAGAGAATACTCTGGCTGCAGGGAGACTAGGCTAGGAGGGTGGGGAGAAGGAGGAAGGAAAAAGAGAATCGAGAGGTAACAACTGAGCACAAAAATGCAAGGTTAATACAGGGGTTGTGGGTGCAGAAAGAGATGAAGGTGATGGTTTCTGTCAAAACTTAGAAAACACTCAATTGCTGAGGCAAGGAGTTACATAATACACTGGAAACTTGTGACTGTTATTATCAGAGATGATACTGTGACCCTTCTATAGCAGCATGAGTACCCTCAACATTATAAACTCCCAGGTCCTTACACTTGCTTCCCCTCTTTATGTGCAAAGTCCCCTCTAGACCTCCCTGGAATTAATTTGTGTTTATCCCATGAGCCCTTACTGCCATGATTAACCTCTGATATCTTCAGTGTTTCCCTCTTCATTGGCCATCTGCTTTTCAATAACCTCATAACCCCCATTTTTAATTTTTTAAAGATATTAAATGTTTTTGGATATTTTTAAAACATCTCTGACCCTCACCAATGACTTTCCAACTCAAATATAATTCTCCCTCACAATAAAGAAATAAAACTTTGGGAAGTAAATCAATACATTGGCTCCATGGGACACACAGGCTCGATCCAAACTCAGAGTCCACCACTTCTCTACAAGAGAAAGAGGTACTTCACTAACAGTTCAGTAAAAGCAAAATGTCACTGAACTGATCAGAATTCTGCCATCTTACAATGCTATTCTTCTTTTATATTTATTGTAGTTATTTTGCTAATTGCTTTAAAAAAAAAAAAAAGTCTTTATGAGAGCTTACTTTTTCTGCCTAGCGTCCTTGGATCTTTACTGCTGTTGTTCAGTCATTTCTGTTTATGCCTGAGTCTTTGCGACCTCATTTAGGGTTTTCTTGGTAGAGATTCTGAAATGGTTTCTCATTTCCTTCTCCAGTCCCTTTTACAGGGACTGAGATAAACAGAGTGAAGTAGCTTGCCCGGATTCAGCCAGCTCATAAGTGTCTGAGGCTATATTTGCACACAGGAAATTCTATCCACTTTGCTACCTTGTTACCCCAGAAGGGACCTTCTCAGCAAGACTCATCTTCTTGACTTTAAACTCAGTCTCAGACACTTCCTATCTTTATGACACTGAGTAAGTCACTTAAGCCTGTTTGTCTCAGTTTCCTCATCTGTAAAATGACCTGGAGAAGGAAATAGTAAACTTCAGTTGTCAAGAAAACCTCAAATAGAGTCACAAAAAATTTATACAGGACTAAAACAACTCAACAATAACGACAACAAGGGAAAAGGCATCTAGGCTTTGGGTCAGCTTTAGGGGTGGGATGGGGAGGTGGGAAGGGGTAAAAATTCTTCCTTCCTGCAGGAGTCTTTTCATACAACTGCCCCACTTTGCCCAAACTCAGGCTTGATCTGCTGCTGATCTGCCTCCTCTCTTTCAATTGGATTTGTTGTTGAAACCAGAATTCCTCACTGTGACTCAAAACAGAAAACTCAAGCCCTAATCCACCTATGAAGGATACAACAAGAGTAATTAGGAGCTTCCAAATCCGAAAGAAAATATCCAGAAAAGGCAGGTCTATCTGCTTTTTATTTAGTTTATCTATTTTGCTCTAGGGACCTTTATAAAACTAGCTGGAGTTCAGAACCTGGATTCAAATCTCAGCTATGACCTTGGGCAAGCAATTTCTTCTCTCCAGGGTTCAACTTTCTCCTCATAAAATGAAAAATTTAGATTAGATTATTCCATCTAGCTGTAAAAGCTTTGATGCTACAAATCACCCTACACTTAATGAGTTTACTCAGGCAATAGCAAATCAAAATGAATTATCAAGAGTGACACTGAAGGGAAGAAATCATGAAAGGGCACCATGCAGCCTGAGAAATATGGACAAGGACAATCCTACCTGCTTTGCCTTGGGGAAGAAAGGCATTGATTGGCCTTTTCCAAGGACTTTTCCAAATAAGTACCTGCTGTTAAAGCCACCTCCTCAATCCCCCCCACATATTCACTAGTCAGCCCTGCAGGCCATTCCTCCTCTATCTCCCAGGTCACATATAATACAGAACTGAACACCATGGACACATTTAATTGCCAGTTCAGAGCACTCTCATCTATCTCCAGGTCACAGGGTGGTGGTGGTGACAGTGGAGGGATTTCTCAAAGCCAGGCCAGGGGGCAACTCCATAAATCAGACCAGGATTAGTGGCACAGAAACCAATTGATTCTCTGTCCTTTAGCTGGAAATTGTGTGTTAGTATTGATTGCTGACCTCCTGCTGTATTCCAGCTGCTGTTAATAAAGATGAAGATAAATTGTCTGTAGGGCTGAAATGGCTTCCAGTGGGAGTTCTCAGTATTTTCCTTATCAAGGGGCTTCTTAAGTCAGTAATTACTCACTAGCCCTTCTCCTAAAAGTGCTAGATAATCCTTGCTTGGATAAAATTGATTTTGATCATGGGAAAAAGAGGAGGGTTGTAATATTCCTTGAGCTAATTGGAGGTAGCCTGGGGCACAGCAACACTTGGCTAGTGCCATCCCTATGCCCATCTCCACTCATCTGTTTCCCTTCTACCTAGATTAGTTAACTATTTCAATTTTGACTTATGTTTTGTTCTTTATTTGGAAGATGGACCTACTTCATGTGAGTATTAGAAGGAAGAGCAATGACAAGATGAAGATTTATGGAAGATTATCCTTGTATTATTTTGCCTTGCCAGGGAAATTCTCTTGGGAATATGACTTTTAAAGAACATCTTAAATAAGGAGAGTTGGGGAAATGGCTGTTTTAGCTCACCAAGCATCATCGAGGAAGGTATCCCTACAGGAGGGAGATAGTTCCACCCAAGAAGACAGGGCAGAAGAGTATGGGGATGGCAGGGAAGTAGATAAGAAAACTACAGTGGCAAGGCTAAATTTAAGGTAAAATGTTCCAGAGGACCATCAGGAACTAAGTGATCTTTGGATTTGGCAGAGATTAACATCTATAGAGTACTTCTAACTTCTAAAATGGAAAAGCTTCTATGTCTCACTTAATCCTCAAAGGTAGATCAAGCATTATTTTTCCCATTTGACAGACAAAGAAACTGAGGCATAGAAAAAATTCAGAATATTCAGATTTAGAGAAGAGCCTTTACCACTTCAAATACAGAGAGTTACCATCTGTTTTATAAATGTAAAAAGTGATAGTGGGGATGAAGCCTCATCTAGCAACATCTTCCTTGGCAGACAAAGCTGGGACTGGTGGTAGACACTAAAGAGATATTGTGGTATGATGAGTAATCAATACATCAAGAAGTATTTACTGAGAGCCAAACATGGTGCTAGACCCTAGGGATATAACTGCAAAGAAGGAAGGAATCTCTACATGCATTGAGTTTATAGTCTAATGGGAGAAACAAGAAGTATATGTAAACATATACACAGAATAAATATAAAGTTAATGAATACCTCTATATAGGGTTGTCTAGAACCAGCTTGAATGGTTCATAAGAGCTGATTGTTAAATTTTCTGTATAAATGTTTATACTTTAGAAATTGGCAAATGCTACAAACTAGGGCCTGATTTATTGTTTTGTTATTCATCTAGACTTAAGAAAATGATAAGGAAAATATTAATAATGAAGATAAACTTAAAAATATATTATGAGTTCTAGGAGAACTGGTTGTTAAATACTTACTAGTATACCAGGGCATATAATGTATGCAATGTTGTGTTGATCAGTTAATTAACAAAGTAGTTAGATGCAAGGTGATTTGGATAGGAGAGAAGTAACAATTAGGGATTCAGAAAAGTATTCATGCAGAAAATGGAATCTGGGCTGCATCTTGAAAGAAGAGATTTCTGAAGGGGTGAGGAAGGAATACAGTCTAGTTATAGAGATTGGACAGTTTAAAACCATGGAGGTGAGAAATGGAGTGTGATGAGTGAGTAAGGAACAAAGAGAAGCATAATTTGGCTAAATAAAAAAGTATAGATGGAGAAGTAATATCCAATGAGGTTGAAAATGGAATTTGGGACCAAAATTGTATAGGGCTTTAAAGGCTACACAGAGGAGTTGACATTTTTTTTCTGGAGGCAATTTTTACTAGAATTGATTGAGGTAAGGGACTCATGTGGTCAGATCTTTGCTTGTGGAAAATTACTTTGGCAGGAGTAGATAGATTACACAAAAGTATGAAGAAATTTGGGGCATGAAGACCAAAATGAAAGCTATTGAAATATTATGGATGAGAAGTGATGAGCGGGCGGATTAAAGGGGTAGCTGTGTGAGAAGAGTTAAAATGTAAGACAAAGGCAGGAAGGTCAAGACTGGCAAGTGATTGGATCAGTAGGATCAGAGAAAATGAAGATCCAAGGAAAATGTTAAAATTACTAATCTGAGACACTAGAAGGATGATGTTACCAGAAAGGGGGAAGTTTAGAAGAGGGCAGAAATTGGGGGGAAAGATAATGAGCCTAGTCTTAGAGAAACTGTGTTAAAAATGTCTCCAGAACAACCAATTTGAAATGTCTAGTAAGTTATTGGTAATATTAGACTGAATCTCACAGAGACTGAGACTGATTGTGTAGATCTAATATTCCTGTCACATGAAGAAAAAGAGAAGGGACACAGAGAGACAGAAAGAAAGAAGGAGGAGAGAGGAGGAGACAGACAAAGAAATAGAGACAGGTAGACAGAGCCAGCGAGAACGAGAGGTGAGGAAGAGAAAAAGGAGAAGGAGGGAGAGAGAGAGGGAGAGAGAAGGAGGGGAACAAGGAGAGGCAATGAATAAAAGAAAGGTTGAGACTACAACTATCACTGCTAAGTTTGAATGGGATGATGAAAATGAACGACTGTGAGAATCCTGGACTATTCAACTCATACTTTGTTTCAATTTTGTTTCCTAAGGAGAATAATCTTTGCAATGAGCTAGAGTGGTTAGCAGAGATCAGATGTTCAAGATAAGAAATGGCAAGACATCTGTGAACTTAGCTTAGTACTTGGCCAACAGATACACAAGCCATCATCAGTATCATTTATCTAAACAAATACCCTTACATTGGAGGAGGGCAATCCATCAAGCTACCATTGCTCTATAATGTCCCTTGAGAACATCTAACTCTGTTCTAAGTCAGCACTTAACAAGCTTATTTCAGAGCCATATAATTGATTCTCCTGAGCTGGTCTACTCACCCTTATTCGATGCCTTCAAAAAATGACTAAGACTGGTTATTTTGACAGATTTATATTCAATTACAACAAATGAGCATCCTAGTTTACAAATCAATTACTTAGGATTTTGGTTATTGGGAATCAGTTCCCTAGAGTGTCCAGGAGTATTTAAGCTGAGGTCCATGGATCCACTGGAAAGGTATCCCTGGATAGATTTCAGGGGTTCTGTTGAACTTGAATGAGAAAAAAATTATATCTTTATTTTCATTCTTCTCTAATTGACATAGAATGGATCGAGCACAAAAAATAAGAGTGCCAAGTCTGAAGTCAGGATGATCTGAATTCAAATCCAGCCTCAGATACTTGCTAGATATATGATCCTGGACAAGTCACTTAACCCTCTTTTGCCTCAATTTCCTCATCTATAAAATGGTCTGGAGAAGGAAATAGCAAACCACACTAAAATCTCTGCCAAGAAAACCCTAAAATGGGATCAAAGAAAGTCAGACATGATTAAAAAAAACTTGAACAATTTAAATTTAATATTTTCTTCAATCACTTAAAGCCATGTTTTGAAGAAAAGGTTTTTAGGCTTTCACTACACTGTGAAAGGGGGTTCATGATACAAAAAAGGCTATGTACTCCCTTCCAGGAGGTTCCTTATCCCCGTGTGAGGGGATAAAACTAAGTTTCCTAATAATCCTTAAACTAAATGACAATTCTGAACTTGTACAGATCCTAATGAACTCTGAGTTTCAGCAAATATCTCTCATGTTATCCTCACAATAACCCTGGCCAAGTAAGCACTATTATTATCCCTGTTTTACAGATGAGGAAATGGAGTTGTTAGTTAAGTTAACTTGACAGACAGAATTAAGTGATTTGTCCAGGGTCACGCAGCTAGTAAGTGTCCTAGATATGACTGGAACTCAGATTTTCCTCCTGTACTGCATACACTTTCCCCACTGTGCCCACTAGATTTTTTTTTTTACTTTTACAAAGTCTCTTCTCCTTTTGGAGCCTCAGTTTCCCAAACTGTAAAATAAATGTATTGGACTATAATATTTCTAGTTCTCCGTTTCATTCCCCCAAAAATTCCTGAGTTTTTTAATGCCCTCTTTGACACATATGACATATTCTTCAAATTTACTTGCCAAACATTAAATATGATTCGATCTTGAGCTGGTCCACATACATATGCCAGAATATCACAGAGTGAGGCTCTGGATACTATGTTTCACATCACTGTTTCCTTTCCCTTCTCTTTCCTCCTATCTGAACAATAACTCCTTATACTTACATAACAATTTAAAATTTACAAAGTACCTGCTACTTAGCAACCCTGTGGGATGGATTGTGCCAATAGTATTACTAACATTATTACTGTAAATATTACTATATTTAAACATAATATTATTACAAATATTATTTCTAATATATAGACTCCCTCACAATCTCACAGCTAATAATCCCAGCCCATAGCTAGTTCTACAAGCCCCTCCTGAATTAGATAGTAGAACCATCTGTGAAGTGATCTGCCTGAGTCCCAACCTCATGGAGCTGTACTTTCTGGGGGTCCCTATTCTGGAATTCACACAAATGGAGCACACTTCCAGTCCTCATACCCATAACTTCTAACCCTTCTCTGGCTAGGGAATACTGCTTCTCAACTCTTACAGGTTTCATTTATATCCTGCAGGTAATAGCCTGGACCACTGGTTCCCAGGAGACAGCATCTGGAAACCTTTAATGAGGAGCTAGTGAAACCCAGGGCAAGGCAGACAATCGATATGGCTGTATCCAGGGAGTGGGAGGAAGGAGCTAGGGGGAGACAGTTTTGTTCTTTTCTGATGAGTTGTATCTGATTTATTGAGCCAGTAAGAGGATTATAGGTCCTAGCAGAGCTTGTGGGGATGAAGGATTTTTCAGAGCATTACTTATTGAATGAAAAGAGACTTTTGGGAGCTCGTTCCACCTGGGGCTTGCCAGGTATGCTCTCTTTTCAACAGCTTAAAGGAAAGAAAATGACAGCAATGCTATTAGTAAACTTCAGGGAGAGCCCAGGACACAGACCCTAGGTTAGAGCAAGAGCAGATTTGAATGCTGAGCTCCAAGCTAGACATTTCCTATTAGGGCCAGAAAACTTGAAGAATGTTAAAGACCTGTGTGTGTGTGTGTGTGTGTGTGTGTGTGTGTGTGTGTGTGTGTGTGTAATACATTTATATAGTATTTAATGTTTTGGGAAATATAACTACCTGCTCTTAGTACCAACTAGCCTTAAATAAGAAATGGGAAAGAACTAAGAAAGAATACTGGAGAGGAGTTTCTGGTTTTTCCATTTTTTTTCTTGCTAGGTCAAAGAAACTTTAAAAAAAAATACATTTTGACCAAGGGGGTAAGTTGAATAGGTACCAAATATTATTTTCACAGTATCACTTTTGACCACTAATGTCCCCAGCCACCACTTTGGAACATTTGGGAGTGTGCCATTGGACGGTCCCCATATAATGCTGTACTTTCCACATAATTTTAACCTTTCTGGTATCATGGATCCATTTGGAAATCTGTTGAAACCTCTGGACCCACTCCTTCTCAGAATGATGTATTTAAATGCACTAACTAAAATAACAAAAAACTATAAGAGAAGCCAACCATATTGAATACAGATGACAAAATATTAAATAAAAATTTAAAAATATAAAAAATAATAAAATAACAAGTTCAAAGTCCCCAGACTGAAAACTCCTATACCTAGTGTTTCATTTGGTTCACGCCAATTCAATATCTGCTATCTGCAAGATGCTAGAGGTACAAAGATGAAAAGCATCACAGACCCCACTCTAGGAGACAACTTCACTTTGTTTTTGTATTCTCAGTGCCTAACATGGTGCTGATAATGTAATGGGTATTTAATAAATACTGATTGAATTAAATTGAATTGAAGGAACTTGTACTGTAATGTGGAGAGACAATATTAACATTCTGGTTTCCATGTATGGTAGGGCCTGTCAGCTCAACACAATACTGAAGGACACTAATGTTTCTACTCTCCTGCCCTCTCACTGGATCCATCCCACAAGTTTCCCTTCCCGTCTTTATGCCCACTCTCAGCTTCCCACAAGCCAATGATTAAGTGCCTGCCCTAGATATGGAAGTTGTTTCCCAACCAGCAAACTGAGTTCCTGCAGGATTGGGGTGACCTAGAACATCCAACCTGGGAAAGAAACTATAATTTAGCTTTAATACCTTCAGGAGGAGTGGCTCCTGACCTGGAAGGGGGGGAGCGTGAATCTATTTTCCCTGAAAAACTTCTCATCAATACTTATGATAGATTCATATCCTCATTAATATGGGTCTTCTCTCTACCTGTGTAGTTCTAACCCATCCCTTGAGTCTCAGTTTCCTCATCTATAAAATCAGAATCATAATTCTCATATTATGAAGCAGTTAAGTACAGTAGATAGATACAGTAGCTTGGAGTCAGGAAGAACTGAGAGCATTTAATTTCTGTCTGCCTCAATTTCCTTAACTATAAAACGGGGATAACAAGAGTACTTACTTTCCAGGGTTTCTGTGAGGATAAGATGAAATGATATTTGTTTTTAAAAATGCACTCAGCCCAGTGCCTGGCACATAGTAAGTACTAAATAAATACTTATTCTCTTTCTCTTCCTTTTCCTCTTCCTTATACTACCTTCCTCCACAGGGTAACTGAGTCAAATGAGATAATGTAAGCAAAGCATTTCCCAAGCATTACAGCACTGTATAGGGTAGGTAGAAGAGCCACTAAAGCTTAAGCTGCACTAAGACTTTTGGGACATCCACTAAGAAATGTCTGTAGAAAAAACTCAGGATTGGTTAATAGAGCTCTTCCAGGAGAAGTAGTTGTCATTGTGGTTCATTTTTCAGACAATCTGGACTAGAATTATGGCCCTGAGATGGCCTCCCCAAAAGAACTACAGCTTCTTTCATATTGGGGCTCCTTTCCAATTAAGAATTCTACAGCTTTCATTTCATCTCCTCAAAGTCAGTGCAGGCTCGAGAAAAGTTGTTAAACAACATATGTTCAATGTGAAAGTGTCTATCCTCACTCTAAACTTTCCCTGTTTAAAGTAAAAAATAAAGACTCTTCATTGGGTTTTATAGTGACTCTATGCCTTTGGTAGTCCACAGAGGAGGGAAGTTTGAAAGTTGTATATTACTGCTAATTGCAGTCCATGTACTATCTGAATGACCATAATTGTTTGCAAAAACTATCTTTAATATAGCTAGGAATAGTTTTATTATTTATATGTGGGTAGAGAGATGGTATAGTGGATAGAGTGCCAGCCCTGGAGTCAAGAAGACTCATCTTCATGAGTTTAAAGCCAGCCTCCGATATTTACTAAGTGTGACTCTAGGCAGATCACTTAACCTTGCTTGCCTTAGTTCCTCATCTGTAAAATGAGCTAGTGAAAGAAATGGCAAGCCACTCCAACATCTCTACTTAGAAAAGAGCAAATGGAGTTATGGGAGTTGGGAACAACTGAAAAATGTTTGAAAAACAACAGTTTGGCTTTGGGGGAAAAGAATCTATGTCCTTCTACAAGTATTTCATAAAAAATCTACCCACGATGCCAAAGTTCCTCTCTAGGATTTTCATTAATACCATAGGAACACTTGGACTATCTACCTGTTATCTGTCCAGCTTGCTACATGACCTTGCCTTGAGGATTACTCCTCAGCTAGCTGCTGTCCTAGGTACCAGTATCCATTTTTCTGTTAGTCCTGGCAATAGGACTAGAAACTAAAGCTAAAACTGGAAATTGGGATTGATGCAAAGTTTAGCAAAATCTCTATTCACCAATCCTCTGTGTGTGTGTGTGTGTGTGTGTGTGTGTGTGTGTATGTGTGTGTGTTTTTAAGAGAGCAGGGTTGTCTAGTGGATTCCATTTCAAAGTGCTTTAGGTTCCTTACCAACTTCAGAATAATATTATCATAACCATCTCATTCAGTTTCACATTCACCTATGCAAGGGTATCTGCTAGCATCCATTCTTTTCACAAACTTATTTCCTAAAGAGCTCAAAGTCCAAGGTTACCATTAGGCCTGTAATTTATTTCTGGGCTTCAGAATTCACTGATTTGGGCCCTATTGCCAGTGCAGACATCAGCCTAGTTCTTGTATTAATTCTGGAGTTTGACAGTTTGGCAGAGCTCCTCCCACCACTTCCCTCAGAAATAATCTCACTGGTCACCCTGGGAAATACTCATTGTCAGCAGGCTCCCCTCAAACCTCAAAAAAATGGGGCAGAATAATGAAGACTTCTGGGACAAGGAAGCCAAGATCACAGAGTTGCTGAGAAAGCTACAGAAGAAGGTCTTAGCAGAGGGTCCTGACTTTGTGTGGGGACAATGACCATTTTGTGCTATATCTGCAAGATTCCCAGCATCACCACCTAGATAGCATCTGCCTCAGACTGCCAGGGACTACAGGAAACAGGATGTGAATATAGTTCTCCTGGTCCTCAAGATGCAGGAGGAGTGATATATACTGGCATATGCTAGATAGGAAATTTCTCTTCTAAAGCAAACACAGTGTTGAGGACAGGGGCTATGGCCAGGAGGTGGTCTTTCTTGCAGCTTTTTACACTGTTGCTCACTCTCTTCTCCCAGATACTCTCTCCGCTTTGGTTTTGTATGATCCTGCCCTCTTGAAGGACAGAGCTTACTTACTCTCCTGGCTTGTGCTTCTTGGCTTCCTTCAAGATTTACTCAAATCCAACCTACCTTCCGAAGAAGGCGATTCAACCCCCACCCTTTCTCCAGCTCATTGCTAATACCTTCCTCTCTGACATTATTTTCCATTTATACTGTAGATAATTTGTATATACGATTTTGGGGAGATGTTTTTGTTCTTCCCTCATCAGGTTATGAGCTCCTTGAAGATAAGGATCATGCATTTTGTCTTTCTGTCTCTGGTGTTTAAGAAAATGTCTGATCTATTATAAACCCTTAAATACTTGTTGACTGGTTAACTGGTAGTAGGGATGGATGATGGGAAAGACAGGAGCTGACCCCAAACATATAACGATCCAAGACATAGTCAACTTGTGAAAAAGAAAGCAAGAGGCAGGATATTTATAAACAAAACTCTCAAGTAATAACATGTGTCACTATTGCCAAGGACCAAGGCACTGGAGTATGTCTGGAAAGAGACTTTCTAGTCTGACTTTTTCATTCTACAAAGGAGGAAACAAAGGTCTCAGTGGCAAAGCCAGGATTTGAATGCAAATGCTCTGACTCCCCAGTCCAGTTTTCTTTCCACTATACAGTGCTGATTCAAAAGGCCATGTGGTTTGTTTGGGCGCTTGCCTCCAGGGAGCTGAAGGCTGCCATTAAGAGTCAGATTTCTGTCCCCTAGGAAAGGAATTCTTAACCTGGGGGGGTCCATAAACTACATACAAGCATGCATATATAGTGCATACATATTTGTATACATGCAAGTATATACTGTAAATGTGCATGTGCATGCACTGTGTGGAGTCATTGCCTGCATGCATATTTACATATATTTACATATATATACACATGCATATATGTGTGTGCATACCTGTGCTATGTTTGTACATATATAATAAGATATAGATCTTGGCAATTGTATTTTAATAAAATTGGTTTCTTTGATAAACTTATGTATTTTATTTTATGCACTTAAAAATATTCTGCAAAAGGGTTCATGGGCTTCATTAGACTTTCAAAGATGTCTGTGACATAGAAATGGTTGAGAATATCTCCCTGGGGAAATGGGGTCAATAAGCTACAGTAAATTTGTACTTTATTGTTCAGCCAAATTAGCTTTCTTGGCTATACTTCACCTAAGATATTCCATAAACTGTTCTCTGTGCCTGGAATGTACTCACACTGGATGTAATGGATAGGATGCCAAGTCTGGAGTCAGGAAGATTGGAGTCCTAATCTGGCTTCAGACACTTAATAGCTGTGTGTCCCTGGGCAAGTCACTTAACTTTCATTTGCTTCAGTTTCCTTAACTTTATAAAATAGCAACACCTTGCAAAATTGTTTTGAGGATCAAAAGAAGTATTTGTAAAGCACTTAACATCGTTTCCTGGAGCACGTACTAGTGCTATAGAAATGCTTTTCCCTTCCATTTCCTTCTTTTTTCCACTTCCAGAATTTGGAATCCTTGTTCTCCATCAAAAGTCAGTGTTATTTCCTAACTAAAACTTTCTGATCTTCCTTCCAGCTTCTTTCTAGTGCTTCCATCTTCTAAATTTACCCCCGGTTTATTTGGTATATATCTTTTATGTATTTATATTCATAATGTCTTCCCCTATAGAATATAAGTTCCTTATGGGGAAGAACTCTTAATTTTTTAAAACTTTCTATCTCCAGTGCCCAACATAGCAGACACTCAGAGTGACAGTTTTCAGCTCCCTGAAGTACCCAGACCACTATGGCCTTTTGAGACAGCATTGTTTAGAGAAAATAAATCTGACTAACAGGGTCTGAGAGAGAAAGTCACCATAGGAGGGGGAAGTCATGCTATACTTTGAAATAAAATTGTTCATCCTATTATCTCTGTTTTCGTCATGGATTTTTAAAAAATGCACTGTGCCAATTGATGCTGTTTCAGTCTTTATTCTTCGATTGCTTTGATCCAGAAAAGTAAACACTATAGAACTAGGTCAACCCAGAGTTTGTGGAATAACCAAATCCAAAACCTGGGGAAGGCAACAGAACATGACAGGGAAACGGGACTAAGATGAGAAGAGACTAAATTTTGTGACATGGGTGCACTTTTTTTTTTGGGGGGGGTGAGAAGAAGCATGCCCTCCATGACTCTTAATCACTGCCCCTTACTAATGGCACTATAGCCTCAAATGCCATCCTAGGGAGATGGCTCCATTTTCTGTTTCAGAGACCTGGGAAGTGGTGCAGTGTGGTGAAAAGAGCCATTCCCACTGCCCAGGAGGTTTCATTACGGTGGTACACAGGAAAAACCATTGAATATAGAGCAAGGGAATCTGGTTCAAACTCTGGCTCTGCTATTTGCTTAACTGGATGTCCTTTAAGTTTTCTGAGCCCTCTATAAAAGGAATAACAATATTTTACACTGCCTACTTTGAAGGTTTTGAGAATAGTACTTGCTTTGAATTGGGGCAGCTGGGTGAAGTGGAAAGAGTACCAGAACTGTACTTAAAAGGACCTGAGTTCAAATTCTGCCTCAGATATTTACTAATTGTGTGACCCTGAGCAAATCATTTAATTCTACTTCAGTTTCTTCATGTGTAAAATGAGCTGAAGAAGGAAATGGCAAAACCACTTTAGTGTCTTTGCCAAGAAAACCCAAAATAGGGTCACAAAGAGTTGGACATGACTAAACAACAATCATAACTTTGATTTGTTTGATTATTTTATTTGTTTTGCAAATCAAAAAGCACTCCATAACTAGGAGTAAAGATTCAGTGTATCATTGTGAATAGAAAGCCAAAAAGTGAAAAAGATTTGAGTTCAAATCCCTATATCCTGACTGTGTGATCCTGGGGAAAGAAGCAAGAGCAAATTCTCATCTCAATGAAACACAGGAAGCCTCACAGACTAAAAACTGCAGAATAGTGCTGAATAGCACTAATAGAAAAAGTTTCCTCCTCGGGAATTGAGGTCATGAAATGTCCAATAAAAACAAAATGACAACAATAACAACAACAACAAAACCCACCAAAAACCCTAAGTTATTTATGGGGGGAAAAGCCATAGAAGGTCATTTGAGGATAGCTGGCTCTATATCGAGTATCAAAGAAAGGGGAGAACTTAAACATGAAAAAACATTTTTGCTCATTGGCTTTTTTGGAGAGATGACTTCACTGAACTTCCTTACATTCATGCCATCTCTCTTGATTTCGGTTTTCTCTTTATGTAACAGAGGGATTAAATAGCTATGATCTTCAAGTGATGAAAGCTCTATGTCTCAAAATGAACATACTCATTTGGCCAAAAAGTTCAATAATGACCATGAACAGAAGGGATATGACCTTTCTTAGCCACTGGAAACTTGAACCAAAGGAACAATATCCTTTTAATAGGAGGACAGAAGAAACAAGATAGTAGATGTGGCAAAGACTTCTCATGTGGCTTCCCCTGTTTCATTAATGAGTAGCATCAAGGAATAGTCGTAGATCCCTGCCAGTAATAAAATGCTGTAAGAATTCACCTGTATGAATTTTTGTCCTTTTCCAAATCCATACCGTTCAAAATTATTTTATCTAATGATTGTCCTTTAGGATATCAATTGAAAATCAGTTTTCTACAACACAGCAAGAATTATATAAGCTAAATTATATTTTTCCTAGAATGCCTGCTTTAGGAACAACCTATGTACTGTCTGGGAGAAGTTTAGGTCCAGAAGAAGTTTTGGAAATGTAACTATGCAGCAGAAGTTCTATTATGTTTTGCTTTTTCCTTTTATTCATCATTTGAAAAGAGTAAAAATGCTATCTGTGATATCCATGTCTGTCTGGTTGCAGGATCAACTCCATGATGCTAAGGTCCCAGTGTTAGAAATCAATGAAAATATTATAGGAGATGTTCATGGAGGAGTCAGGGGCTCAGAGCTATTTTGATTGAATAAATCTATCAGTGAAGATGTATTCTGATGGAAGTGGATATCTTCAACATAAAGAAGATCCAACTCACTTCCAGCTGATCAATGATGGACAGACAACTACACTCAGAGAAGGAACACTGGGAAGTGAATGTAAATTGTTAGCACTACTGTCTATCTACCCAGGTTGCTTATGCCTTCGGAATCCAATACTTAATGTGCAACAAGAAAATTGGATTTACACACATATGTTGTATCTAGGATATACTGTAACACATGTAAAATGTATGGGATTGCCTGTCATCTAAGGGAGGGAGTAGAGGGAGGGAGGGGAAAATCTGGAAAAATGAATACAAGGGATAATGTTATAAAAAAATTACCCATGCATATATACTGTCAAAAAATGTATAATTATAAAATTAATTTTAAAAAAAGAATAAATCTATCAGTCATATCCTTTAGAACTACCTAAATGACCTAGATACCCAAAAGAGGTAGAATTTGGGAATAAAAAGTCTCTGACTCTCTGAAAACAACAGAGAATGTGGCATTTTCTCAGCCAGGTGGAATACTCTTATGGAATAAGAGTAATAGGCAGATTTAATTGAGGAAGACCCTTTTTTTGCTGAATAGGATCAGGGTAGTGTCTAGTGATGCCATCTGGTGGTTAGAACAAGTAATAAAATGTTACCCTTTAGACTTTAGTTCCTGCTATCCAATGAGAGCCAGTAACAGGAAAATAGCTTCTTCTTGAGGTTTGGAAAAAATTTTACGTGCCAATGTATAAAATAACAAAAAAAAAAAAAACAAACCAAAATAAAAAACCCAAACATGTCAGCTGTCTCCATATATGAAAACTGTATTCCTACCAGTCTCAAACAGCCTCAGTCTCTTGGATTTTTTTTATTATGGGCATCTTTTGATGTTCTGATAAAGCCAGCATGCTTTAGATGAGCCCTGTTGCTTAGAAACAAGTCCTAGATGTATCTTTAAACACATGGCCCCATACAGCGCATTCCTCTTTACTAAATTCTATTGTGTGTTTTCTTTTGGAGCTCAGCTCAGATGGAAGGCTGGTCTTCCAGAGGCCACATCTGAGCTCTCAGTATAATCCAATTAATTGCCCAATTGCACAAACAGACTGAAACCTTTTCAGGACCATATCCTGAAGACTTGAACAATGAAGATGGGATATTTTTTGCTTTCAGTCTTGGATGTAACAGATGGATTTAAACTTTGAACTTTTGTGTGGCCAAAAATTAAACTTTGCTGGGAGTTTTTCAGAGAGAAACTGAGGCAGTAGAAGAATAATGGTCCTGTTTGCCAAATGCCAGTGAAGCATAATCCTCTAGATGTGACTTAACTACCGGTGTAATCTTGTGGTTATCCTTTCTTTCGGCTCTCAGGGGTATTAATTTGTTCATCCATTCATGAAACATAAGTACCCACTATTCATAAGTTAGTGTGCTAAGCATTGTACACTATAGGTATTATAAACAAAGTCCTTCTGTTCTTTCAAGAATAGCAATCCTCCCACCCACTCCCATTGGATGGGCTTTAAGACCAACCCAGCTTGTATGGAATCTTGTATTGTAACCATTCCTGTTATACAAATATTCTAATGCAATGATTTTTAACTATGAGTCCTGGGGCCCCCCCTCTAAACCCCGAATTAATACAAGTGATTTATATTCTATATGCAGTTCCACAAATGAGAAAACATATCTTTTGTAGAGTGAATACATACACATATAATCTATATGTACCTATTTTTGAAAGATATGTAAATTCTGCTTTAATAAAATATAAATTCAATCAAATGTATAAAAGGGCAACATCTGCCTCAATTTTCTCATCAGTAAAATGGGAATAATAATGGCATCTACTTGCCAGGGTTGTAGTGAGGATAAATGAGATAATATTTGCAAAATACTTTGCAAAACTTAAAGTGCTATATAAATGCTAGTTTATGTTATTATATAAATTATATATTATAGTTTAAATCATTACTATCACGTTATGTATCAAAGTTACCAAGATTGTGTCTCTATGATTCTATATATTTTGATCATTTTTTAATGTTAATGTTAAAAAGCAGTCTTTATATTTTAGAAGATTGGGAACATTATTCTTGGTGCACATCTACCTACCATTTACCCTCTAAGTACAACTAATTCAATTTAGTAAACAATCCTTTCACTATGTGCAACTGGAAGAAATTGAGAGAAATGGTAGAGGAGATACTAGTAGCAGTGATTTGTTCTTCCCCAATAAAAAATCAGCTGCCAGTGAACCAGGGTAACATCTAGGACAGCCAAAGTGAATCCTTTTGCTTATATTTAGAACACAAAATTCAGAATGTACCCACAGAAATAGCCAGACCCACTTCATTAAAGAGAATGAAGGATATAAACATTTATTAAGCATCTACTATATACCAGGTACTAGACTTTATGAATATAATCTCATTTAATCTTCAATCCTGGAAGTGATATTATTATACTCACTTTACAATTCAGGAACTGAGGGAGATATAGCAGTTAAGAGTCATTTGCCCAAAGTCTCATCACTAGGAGATGTCTGAGGCTGAGGATTTCAATTGTCTTTGTGACTCTGGCCCCAGAACTCTATCCACTGCTCCACCTCGCTGCTTCTGTACCAGCAAGGCTGAGACCGCATCAGATTCTAATTACAAAGTTTGAGAATCACAAAATTACCTCTTCTGCAGAGGGAGGGGAATTACAGTTTATATCTCCCAGGTATCATCTGTATTTTGAGAAATTTGAAAACCTCTGACCCAGTAATGCTCACATCCCCTTTGTTCACCAGTATACAGTTCCTTCTAAGCTCTTGCCTGCAGTATACAGCAACCAAGCAATGTTCTTTATTGAGAATTCATTTTTTTTTTCAGTGCAAGAAAGCAATGTCCTTAGCAGCCATAAAGAAAACAAGCAACCCAAATGTGGCTTCCCTTTTTTCCAATGATGCTCCAATGATGCACTTCAGAGGGAGATGGCACTTACTATTGCAAAGAGCCATACTTCCCATTATTCACTAACGGTGCTCAAAGCAGCACTCAGGGGTATATTGAGATGATTGCTCTTATTCTGGGTTGGAGGATTGGGAGTGGGAAGGAGATTGTGAAAAGAGAGAAGGGAGGAAAAAGCTCTAAAGTTAGAGAGAGGAAATGTTTTGAGAGTATACCTAGATGACCATGAAAATTTTCAGATGCTAGATACTGAGGCTTTGTAAACTGAATAGATGTTTTCTTTAAAGCTAGAAGAACTTCCAGGGCCAAGATGGTGGAGTGAGAAAGGATCTCTCTGAAGTCCTCCCAAATTCCCCTCCAGACAATTACAAAATCAGCTCAAAATTGGTCTAGGAACAGGGAAGGGAAGCAGCTCACCAGCACAGCAGAAAAGGTATGTCTCACTTGGGGAGGAGAAAAGTGAAGTCTAAGAATAACAAGCAGCAACTGCAGCCAGTCTCACAGCAGGGGCTCCATGGCTGATACAAGCCACTAATGAATCCATGCCTTTGCAAAGTATCAGCCTCCTAGGAAAATGAGCAGTCTGTGCAGCACAGCAAGGCACAAGCCACCAAGACTTTGACTCCATTGCTGACTTAACAAAGTCCCTCCCTGGAGCTGGCCAACTGGGAGACCCTACTCAGCCCACATCACCATCATTCCAATTCTCAACCAGCAGAGAGACTCTGTTTCAAAGCAACCTAGCAGAAAGACCCCTGGGGAAAGCCAGAAGCTAAACCCCATGCCCAGGGGCCATATTCCCCAGTACAAGTCAGAAGGGGGGGCAACTTCCCTCCAGTAAAGCCCTGAAGTGCAGTGAAAGCTAGCAATAGGACCTTGAGCCCCAGCATAAAAAATTACTATGGAAAGTTACAATCATCATAGGGATTATCAAACTATAAATTTAGAAGAGAACAATAGTGTTGAAATGACTATATGTACAAAAAGAAAAGAAAAAAAAATTTTAAATGGCTGTATGCAACGCCTCAAAGAAAAATAAAATTTGGCTTCAGGCCCAAAAATAATTCCTAGAACAGCTTAAAAAGGATTGTAAAAAACAAATTGGAGAAGTAGAAGAAAAATTGGGAAAATAAATGAAGATAATGCAAAAAAATCATGAAAAAAGAGTCAGTAGCATAGGGAAACATATACAGAATTTACTCTAAAAAATGAAATTACCTAAATGGAAGAAGTGCAAAAGTTCATTGAATAAAATAATTGCTTAAAAATTAGAATTGAATAAATACAAATTAATGACTTTATTAAGACCTTAAGATTTGATAAAACAAAATCAAAAGAAGTTAAAAAAAAAAAGAAGAAAATATTAAATTTCTCATTGGAAAAATAACTGACCTAGAAAATAGATTCGGGAGAGATTACATAAGAATTATTTGACTATAAATTTGGGTTAGAAAATACCGTTGGCATCCAGTGAGAGAACAATGGAGACTAAATGTGGACTGTAGCATAATATTTTCATCTTTTTGTTTTTTATGGTTTTTTCCTTTTTGGTCTGCTTTTTCTTGCACAACATGACAAATGTGGAAATATATTTAAAAGAATTGCACCTATTTAACCTAGATAGAATTCCTTGTTGTCTTGGGGAGGGGGACATAAAGAATGGAGGGAGAAAAAATTGGAACATAAAGTCTTAGGAAAATGAGTGTTGAAAACTATCTTTAGAAAAATAAACTATTATTTAAAAAAGAATTATTGAACTACCTGGGAAATATGATCAAAAAATTAAAACAAAAATAAAAGCCTGGACAACATCTTTCAAGAAACTATCAAAGAAAATTGTTCTGATATATTAGAACAAGAGGGCAAAACAGAAATTGAAAGAACTCACCCATCACTACCTGAAAGAGATCTCAAAATGAAAACTATCAGGAACATCATAGCCAAACTCTTAGCTTCATAGGTCAAGGAGAAAATACTGTAAGCAGGGAAAAAAAAACAACTCAAATAACATGGAGCTACAGTTACACAAGATTTAGCAGTTTCTACCTTAAAGAATCAAAGAGCTTGGAATATTATATACCTGAAGGCAAAGGAGTTAGAATTACAATCAAGAATCACTTACCCAGCAAAACTGAATATAATCTTTCATAGGGAAAATGGATATTTAATGAAATAGAGGACTTTCAAGCATTCCTAATTAAGAGACCAGAGCTGAATAATAAAATTTCAATTTTCAAATACAAATACTTCAAATACAAGACTCAAGGGAAATATTAAAAGGTAAAAAAAAAAGAAAAGAAAACATAAATTCAATAAGGTTAACTATTCATATTTCTATATGGAAGATAGTATTTGTAATTTTTTTTGCTGAGGCAATTAGGGTTAAGTAACTTGCCCAGGGTCATATACTAAGAAGTGTTAAGTGTCTGAGAAGAGATTTGAACTCAAGTCCTCCTGATTTCAGGACTGGTGCTCTATCCACTGCTCCACCTAGCTATACCTAATATTTGTAATTCTTAAGAACTTTATTACTATAAAAGCAATTAGAAGGAGTATATTTAGACAGAGGGTGTGGATATAAAGTAACTTTGATGGGATGTTAACCTCCCCCAAAAAAAAGGTGGGAAAGAAAATTGCACTAGAAGAAGGAGGGGGGGAGATTGAATGGGTTAAATTATTCCACATAAAAGAGGCATGAAAGAGTTATGAAGGGAAAAATGGTGGGTGTTAAGTTAAACCTTACTCTCATCAAAATTGGACCAAAGAGGTAATAACATACAATCAGTTGGATATAGAAATTTATTTTATACGATAAAGAAGTAAAAAGAATGAGGGAAGGGAGAGGGAGGATTGATAAAAGAGAGAGTAGGTTGGGGAATACAGTGATCAGAAGTAAAACACTTGTGAGGAGGGAAAAGATGAGGGGTAAGAGAAAGAGGAGGATAAACAAGGGAAAATTGAATGGAATGAACTATACAGTTATCATAACTATAAATATGAATGGAATGAATTCATCCGTTAAACAAAAGCAGATAGCAGAATGGATTAAAAATCAGAATCCTACAATATGTTGTTTACAAGAAACACACTTGAAGCAGAAAGATACACACAGGGTAAACATAAGGGGTTGGAGCAAATTTTATTATGCTTTAGCTATAGCAAAAAAGCAGGAGTATCAATCATGATCTTCAACAAAGCAAAAGCAAAAATAAATCTAAAGATAAAGAAGGAAACTAGATTTTCTAGTTCTAAAAACTAGATCCACTGAAAGATACCATAGACAATGAATTATATCAATACTAAATATATATGCACCAAATAATATAGCATACACTTTTTTAAGGAAAAGTTGAATGAGTTACAGGAGGAAATAAATAATAAAATCCCAACTTTCTCCTCTCAGAACTAGCTAAATTTAACCACAAAATAAACAGGAAGGAAGTTAAAGAAGTGAATAAAATTCTGGAAAAGTTAGGTAGGAGAGATCTCTATAGAAAACTGAATGAAAATAGAGAGGAATATACCTTCTTCTCAGCAGTAAGTGACATCTATATAAAAACTTGTCATGTATTAGTATATAAAAATGTCACAGCCAAATACAGAAAAGCAGAAATTAGAAATAGTAAGTGCATCCATTTCATATCATAATGCAATAAAAATTATATTTAATAATGAAAAATTGAGAGATTAAAAATTAACTAGAAATTAAATAATCTAACCCTTAAAAATCATAGAAACATTTGATAATTTCATTAAGGAAAAGGAAAGCAGTGACAAATGGCAATATACCAAAATTTGGGGGATGCAAAGTAGTACTTAAAAGAAATTTATATCTCTAATTGCTTATATTGATAAAATAGGAAAAAATGCAGATCAATGAATTGGGCACACAATTTAAGAAAAAACTAGAAAAAGAACAGATTAAAAATTCCCAATTAAACACCAAATTGGAGATCCTGAAATCAAAGGAGAGATTAATAAAATTAAAAGAAAGAATACCATTGAACTAATAAATAGAACTAGAAGCTGGTTTTATGGGGGAGGGGGGGCACAGTAAAGGAGGAAAAAAATTGGTTAATTTGATTTTTAAAAAGAAAAAAAAATTATCAGTATCAAAAAAAAAAAAAAGAGTGAATTGACCACTAATGAAGAGGAAATTAAGACAGTTGTTAGGAGATATTTTGTCCAATTGTATGCCGATAAATTTAACAATCTAAATGAAATGGATATTTACAAAAATAGAAAATACCCAGATTAATAGAAGAAATAAAATACCCTGTCTTAGAAAAAGAAGTCACATTAATGTAACTCCTAAAAAAAAATCCCCAGAACCAGATGGATTCACAGGTGAATTCTATCAAATATTTAAAGAAAATTAATTTCAATACTATATAAACTATTTAGAAAAAAATAGGCAAAGAAGGAGTCTTACCAAATTCCTTTGACAATACAAATATGGTGCTTATACTTAAATCAGGAAGAGCAAAAATAGAAAAAGAAAATCATAAACCAATTTGCCTAATGAATATTGATACAAAAATTTAAAATAAAATACTAGCTTAAAAATTATAACAATATATCAGGAATTATACACTATGACAGTTGGTATTTATAGCCAGAATTCAGGGCTGGCTCAGTATTAGAAAATCTAGTATTAGAAAATCAAATAACATAATTGACCATATCAATAACAAAACCAACAGAAATCATATTATCTCAAGAAATGCAGAAAAAGCCTTTGGAAAAAATGTAGAACCCATTCCTAGTAAAAAATATTACAGAGAATAGGAATAAGTGGAGCTTATCTTAAAATGATAAATGATATTTACCTAAAACTATTTGCATATACTATCTGTAATGGGAATAAGCCTGGGAATTGGGAAGCTTTCCCAATACAAACAGGAGTGAAGAAAGGATGCCCATTAGCTTTATCTCTACTATTTAATATTGTTTTAGAAAAATAGCTATAGCAATAAGACAAGTAAAGGAATTAGAAAAGGCAATGAGTAAATAAAACCATCATTTTTTTAACAGATGACATAATGCCATACTTAGAAAATTCTAGAGAATTAATTTAAAACTACTTGAAAGTATTAACAACTTTAGGAAAGTTGCAGAATACAAAATAAACCCACATAAATCATCAGCATTTCTATATATTACCAATAAAGTCCAGTAGCCAGAAATAGAAAAAGAAATTCCATTTAAAATAATTGTAGACAGATAAAATACCTGGGAATTCTACCTGCCAAGAGAAACCCAGGAACTAATTGAACAAACCCACGAGCTAATTGAAAACACTTTCTAAACAATCTAAAAAATAGGGAAAATATTAATTACCCATGGGTAGACCAAGCCAGTATAATAAAAATGACAACTCTATCTAAATTAATGTATTTATTTCAAGCCATACCAATCAAACTATCAAAAATTTATTTTATAGAGCTAGCAAAAATAACAAAATTCATTTGGAAGAACAAAAACTCAAGAGAATCTATGAAAAATGCCAAAAATAAAAAAGTCTAACCACAACAGATCTCAAACTATATTATAAAATGGTTGTTATCAAAACAATCTTGTACTAGCTAAGAAATAGATTGGTAGATTAGTGGAATCGATTACCTATAAATTACATTACAATAAATGACCAGTGTAATTTAGCATATGATAAACCCAAAGATCTGGGCTTTTGAAAAAAAAACTCTTTTTTTTTTGACAAAAATTGTTGAAAAAACTGAAAATTAGTATGGAAGAAACTAGGTATAGATCATCATCTCATACCACAAGATAAGGTCAAAATAAGTATAAGATTTACACATAAAGGATGATACCATAAGCAAATTTTAAAAGAGCATGGAATAGTTTGTTAATGAATTATTGTGCTTTAAAACATGACAAACAGGATGATGTTATACAAAACTGGAAAGACTTACATGAACTGGTGTTGAGTGAAATGAACAGAACTAGGTGAATATTGTACAAAATAACAGCAATATTGTTCAATGAAGAACTGTGAATAATTTAGCTATTTTCAACAATTCAATGACCCAAGACAATCCTAACGGACTAATGATAAAACATACTATCTACTTCTAGAGAAAGAACTGATACTGATTGAACACAAACTGAAGCATGCTACTTTTCAATTTTTTTAAAGTCTTCTTGTACAAAATGACTAATATGAAAATATTATATATAATTGCACACGTATAACCTACATCTGATTGCCTACCATTTCAGGGTGGAGGAAGGGAAGACAGAGGAAGAGATAGAATTTGGAACTCAAAACTTTAAATAAAAAAAAAATTTAAGGGATGGGGTTACATCTATTATATAACATTTTTATTCTGTGACATTTAAATAGCTAAATTTAATAACAAAAAAAAAAAAACTTGGAGAGCCTTCAGAGTTTATTTAGTCTAATCTCCAGCATTTGGATACAGCTTATAAGATCTTAGATCTAGAGTTGAAATGTCATCTAGTATTATCTTTTTATTTTACAGATGAGGAAACTGAGGTCCAAGGAGTTAAGTGATTCATCCAATGTCAGAAGGGGGATCTGAACTCAAGCCCTCTGATTTTAAAAATCAATTCTTTTTCTATTGCAATGCTTTCCTCCTGGTCTCTCTTCCCTCTTTTCCCATACAGTCTACTACTGATGCTAAAAACTCATGTGCCTCCTCGAGAAGCCTCAGAGCAGATGTGATGCTAATTCACGTTATATGTCACCTGTCTTTCAGTTTCTCTTGCCAAATAATGAGTAAGATAATCTGAGGCTAACAGATCCCTTCCCAAGGTTTTCTTAGGGACAAGTGTAATTCAAATTGAAGATATTACTGTTGACATGATAAAATGCCTTACCCTACTAAGTAAATGATGACATATTAATATCAATGTTATAGTGCTATAAAACAATACAAATATGAAGCATATAAGGAAATATGGAAAAAAACTATGAAGTGATGCAAAATGAAATCTTTTTTCAGTTATTAAAAATTTTAAACTTAAACACAGCAAAATGCATAAAGACTGTTTATGAAATCAGAAATCTTGTTCTTTTTAATAGTACATAGTAAATCCAACATATAGATTTTCTTCCTTCTCTTTTTTCTTTACTTTCATCCTTTCTTCCCTTCCTTTCTCCTCTATTTCTTTCATCCTTTCTTCTTTTTCTTCCTTCCTCTTTCTATTTCTTCCTTTCTTCCTTCCCTCTCTTTCTCCCTTCTTTCCTTCCTTCTTTTTCTTTCTTCCTTCATTTCTTTTTCTCACATTTTTATTTCTTTCATTCTTTCTTCCTTTCTTTCTACCACATCTTCCTAAGTCATGAAGATTAGAAGTATAAAAGCTATCCACTATTGATCTCCAGAAACTTTGACTGATTCTGTTTCCAATCTAGAACAGTTCTGTCTGCCTTAGGCAGCCTTAGGCTGCTTCTAGGATTCACCCATTAGTGTCAGATTTAGTATAGACATCAGACTTTAGACTTACTGCAGCTCAAAATTTCCAAATTTAAGTTATTGATTCACTGATTTTGGCCATCCCAGTAGTAGTAATTAGACATTTGTTCCAACATGTTACTTCAAAGCCTTCCTGCTTTCCTCTGCTTTCTTCAGAACTTCCTTGCGCTCTCTTCTGTGATTTTTGGCATTACTATTGACATGCTACCTCCCACCCAGTTAAAAAAAAAAAAGGGAAAAATCCTAATAACAAATATGCATAGCCAAACAAAATTAACCTATGCCTTGACTATAGCTCAAAGGAAGACCAAGTCTCTCTCTCTCTACACATTGAGTCTATCAGGAGGTAGATAAAGTTCTTTATCATCTCTAAAAACATATTTAGTCATTGTTTTGATCACTGTTCTTAAGCTTTTCAAAGTTTTTTGTTTTGCTTTTATTTGTTTTGGAATCATTGATTTTCCTTAAGTCTAGTCTATATTTCAATGACTTTATTACTTGGGTAAGGTTTATCCCCTTTATGTTCTAAGCTATCGTCCTTCCAATTTTTTCTTTAAAAGTTTTTGTTTTACCTCTTGCTTCATTTCTTCTAGGTATTGATGTACCCCATATAGGAAATTGATTTTTTTTCTTTTAGGTCTTTTATTTAGAGACTTAATGTTTATTGTCTATAGTGGATTTGGGGGGATCTTTAGACAATAAATCTTCACAGTGCAATATTGCTCTTCTTTATTCATCTTTCTAATCTTACTTCTAGAATTGAATCTTTGTACTATAATCTGGCTCTATCATCTGCTCTTGCTGCCTCTGGGTACAAAGCTTTACAAGCTACTTCCATCTGTGACCAGAGCTTTGTAAACTACTCCTATCTTTGATCTATTGCTCCAGACTTCTGGCTGACTTGTGCACTTCTGGTGTGCTATACTAACTGGAATTCTTGATCATTATTCCATCTGGTGTTACCTTTAGGTTTTTCTTAGAGTAAGGATGTGGTGATTCTGCCTTCTTCCTTCATTCTTGGAAGTGCCCAGAGTGAAATCAACAGAACCATAATTATATACATACTGACCACAACTACATTTATTGGGTAAGAGGAAGTCAAAGAAAAGATATAAAGAAACTCAATTCAAACAGCATTTATTAAGTACCTACTGTGATTTAGGAATAATAATAAGTGCTGTTTTTTTAATGGTCCCTGACATCAAGAATCTTACATTTAAAAAAAAAAAAAAACAAGTGCTACAAGTGTCTGAAAAACAGAAATATCACTGTGTGATGTGATCAAGAAAGTCTTTAAGAGGTGCTCAAGAAAGAGAGAAAGAAAGAAAGAAAGAAAGAAAGAAAGAAAGAAAGAAAGAAAGAAAGAAAGAAAGAAAGAAAGAAAAGAAAAGAAAAGAAAAGAAAAGAAAAGAAAAGAAAAGAAAAGAAAAGAAAAGAAAAGAAAAGAAAAGAAAAGAAAAGAAAAGAAAAGAAAAGAGGGAGGGAGGGAGGGAGGGAGGAAGGAAGGAAAAAATAAAACTAAAGGAGGAAGAACTTCAAAACATACCTTGAAACAGAGGGGAAAAAAAAACAAAAACATCTTCTTTGTTTGATTGCTTATTAATTGCTTGAGTTCTAGTTCTGTTGAGTAGTTGTTAAAGGTTAGGGCTTTGATTGAAGATTTTACCCAATATTTTGAAATTTGGGAGGCGGTATGTTCTTTTTTTATTGACAATTGTTAAATTGTAAAAGTACATTTCCTTTTCCCTCCTGCTCTGCTGTGGATGTTCCAAAGGCATTGCTATAAGTTTTCATCAGGCCTGAGCTTCTAAACAAGTCTCTTTTAGCTGGATGAAGTTTGGACAACCTCCTTGAAGCCAGTTGGGGATACCCAGGGCTGCAGGCTGCAGGCTCTGGGTCACATTCTGAAAAAGCCTTGCCTCCAATTATACAACACTTGACAGTGACAAAAGACCTTATTTTTCTCTTTCCTCCTCATTCATCACATGTGTATTTATGTGTGTTTATGTGTGTGTGTTTTGAACAACACCCTTAACAAAAACACAAGTCAGCAGTAACAGTAGCATCTGTCAATGATACATATGCATACTTTTCCCTGTGTATGTGTGTGGTGAGATGTAGAGCAGCCCTCAGCCAGCATGGGGACCAATTGTGTCTTAAATTTTTCAAAATTCTCAAATGTGCCTACATTGTAAGTGGACAATTACACACACACACACACACACACATACATACACACACACACACATGCCCTTCTATCTTAAAGAATGAAAGTTTTTTTCAGTTAAGAAATGGAGGCTATTTCTTGTAGACTGGAAGTCTGGCACATTCCTCCTCCTGGATGGCCCCGTTTGCATTTCCAGCGCTGCATAAATAATAACAGTCAACACAGTGGTTTTCTAGTAATTCATAATTCTTTATGATTCATAATTCTGGGTGATTCAAACCCCCTCATTAGAGCCTAAGTGCCCAGTTAGATAGGGTGCTGTTCAACATGGTGCTGAACATAAAACTGGTCCAATAAAAAGAGCACCCATGGTTGCTCTGCTGTCTATTAGTCACCCCTTCAGGGGCTCAGCCTTCAAAAGTTCTACCCAGGGAAGCTTTTAAAGTTGCCAAAGATGGAAAGTTGTCAGAACAGTATTGGTTCTAGCATGGAAGTACCATAGCAAACTAGGTCTATCCTCCCACTGATCACATCCCTGAAACTCGTGTGCAAAACCCACCTTCCCTATACCAGGCTGACACCAAGAGAGAAGGCTGGGCAACCTTCCTCAAATCCAAGATTCCAGAGATCTCCTGTGTAATTTGCATTCTTTAGAAATTTGAATCTTTGCCATCACTCCAATTCTTGGAATTGGATTTGCAGAATTTAAGGGGAGCAGCAATAGGGTAGCTGCCAAATTCACCACCTACTCCCCCCCCCAGCACTGCATATCAAGTACAGCATTCAATGTGCAAAAAAGCCACACAAAAATCATGTTTATGGAAATTACATCACCATGGCAACAGCAAAGGTCTCACAAGTATTTTAAAAATAGCAAATTAACAAAACCCACTTATAAAATCCAAAATCTGTTCTTTTATGAGCACACTGAACATACAGATTTCAAAAAACACAAAATATATTTCATGACACAATAGAGAAATGTCTCTGCCAAAGGATTTCACCCCCAGATTAGTTGGGGCAAAGGGTTAAATTTACAAAAGCAGAGCTTGATTTCTCCAATGAGAGCTTGCACTTTGGATTAATGGGGAGAATGGCACCTGGTTTGTCTAGTGCACAAAGAGAAGGTAAGAGGCTGAATTGCTGTTATACTAACTTCTTACTTTCTATTTTCACATCAATGATATTATTACCTTCCTCACTCTGCAAGACTGGTCCATTTTTAACTCATAGATTTTCAGCAGTTGCATAAGCTTCTGCTACTGTGATTTAGCCTGGATGAATTTCTATTATAAAACCAGCTTCCCAGAAGTCAGCATTCACATTCATGTAAGAGGGAAAGCAATTTCTGATGTTCAGAACAGAAGATCTTTTTTATTTTTCCCTTCCAGGATATATTGATATGATCAGGTAAAACAACCTTTAAGGGGCTAAGGACTTAAGTGTTGGTGCCTTTTTATAGGGTCTGAGAAGTACAGTAGGAATGTCATGATTACTTGTGTGACAATAAAAGAATAGTCTTTTTTTAAGTCCAAAAACTTTTTGAGGTAACATGAAAAATCAAACCATGAAACTGACACTTTAATCTGTATCCTGATTTGAATGTCCAATATGAGAAAAAGAAAAAAGAGAAGCAATTGATTAAAAAAGGACTAAGGCACCATCTTCCCTCTGATATCATCTATGTGACTTTAAACAAGCACCTTTTCTTCGTGTTTTTTTCCTCATCTATGAAATGAAAAGGTTTAGATTGGGAAAGGACAGCTAGTTGACACCATAGTGCACAGAGTACCAGATCTCAGGTCAGGAAGACTCATTTTCACGAGTTCAAATATGGCCTCAGACATTTACTAGCTCTGTGATTCTGGGCAAGTTATTTAGCCCTGAGTGCTACTCCAATATCTTTACCAAGAAAACTCCAAATAGGGTCAGGAAGAGTAGACACAACTGAAATGATTGAAGAACAATAAGGGATTAGGAAATCCTTATAAGCCTTTCTACCTCCAAATCTCTGAGTCTAAGTATATTGACCTGAAATAAAATATGTATTATATATATATACATACATATTTTTATTTCATATTTATTTGTTATTTCATAACATATTTATATGTTTATATATATATATATATTGTCAGTGTTAATGACTTGGAATGATGAGAATGAAAAAATTGAATTCATATTCAGAGACTCAGGATCAATGTATTTTTCAAAGTAGAACTGCTACAGAGAAGTAAAGAAGGAAGAAAAATCACATCCTTTTAGAAGTTATTATGGTACTTTGAATAGGATGGCCACACAAATTTCATCTAGAAGTTTGCTTTTAAGTAAAAAGTAGAAAGAAAAGGAAGTAGGAAAGCAAAAAAGCTTTTGAGTTTGCCCAGGGTACTTGGAGTCCTAAAAGTATAATTACTAGAGGAAGGGCATAGAATAGGGCTTGGAGATAGAAAAATCATGAGATCATAGATTTAGAATTGAAAGAGATCTCAAAGGTTCTCTAAGCCTTTTCATTTAACAAATGACATAACTGAGAAATGTCACTGCCTCAAAGAGCTCACGGGGTCACACAGCTAGTGTCTGAGGCCACATTTGAACTCAGATCTTCCCGACTTTGCACACTATGGTGTCACCTGGTTGCTCTTTAAGTGATTTATCCAGGGTCATACAGCTAGGAAATTTGAAAAGTGGCATTATATCTAATCTATCTGATTTCCTGTCTAGCACCAGATGTCTTGTTCCAGGGTGGAGCCACAACTCAGTCTTTTCTGAAGTCTGACCAACATAGATATGACCATGCTATTTCCCTGTTCAAAAATCTTCCTATTGCCTCTGGGCTAAAAAACAAAACCCTTAGCTTGGTATTCAGTCTTGTGCAATACGGCTCCCAAACCTTTTAAGGCTTAATTCATATTATTGCTCTTCACACACTCTCCCTTCCAGGCAAATTGGCTGTTCTCTTTACTCGATGTTCATCCCATGATGTCATTGGTCCTCTTTGAAAATGAAACAATAACAGCATCAGCAACATGCTGACCTCAGTGTCCTGTCAACAATGCACTTTTCCCTTACCAATTCACAGCGTCTTTAGCTCCCTATCAAAGCACAACTCATTAAACCACCTCCTACAAGATGCCTTTCCTGATTCCCTCCCCCAATTATGAATGCTTTCTCCCTCTTGAAATAAATGTATATATTTAGTATTTATATATATTTAGTATTTACATCTCTGTAGACTGTAAGCTCCTTGAGGGCAGGGATTGTTTCATTTCTGTGTGTATCCTCTCAGGGCTTAGTACAGTGTCTGGAACATAATAAGCACTTAATAAATGTTTGTTCAGCTGAAGTGATTTAAAATGAACAGACTGATGGTGGGGAAGGGGATGGACAGAGATAAAGAATATCTGCTAGGTATGGAATCAAAAAGGTTAAAACAAAACTTAGCAAAAAGTAGTCAGCTTCCCCAAAGGCGGAGATTTTTATCCTTCAACGTTACTAATGAGCTCAGTGTCCACATCTAATGGACTTGACTGCCCCCAATAGGGATCAACATACCAACAGTGGAATAAACAAGCAAAAAACAAGTCAGTGTTTGCAGGGGAAATGATGGGTGTGGAATATGAAAAAGAGGAAAAATAACTGTATTAGGGGGAGGGTGCAGAAAATGTTTTAGGCATGTTTAAGGTAGAAGAATTGTTAGAGAGGAGAGAGGGAAGCAAATGGAAAGGGATTGTGCAGGAAGAGTTTGGGTGGACAGGCCAGATGATAACATCCCCCCTGGAGAAGGGGGAGACAGAGAGAGAGAGAGAGAGAGAGAGAGAGAGAGAGAGAGAGAGAGAGAGAGAGAGAGAGAGAGAGAGAGAGAGAAACAGCTCAAAAACATTAATCTGGGGAGCCTAGCTCATCACCTTTATGGGAGCCTCTCATCTCTCCCTTCCCCCCAACTCCCACCCCCCACCTCCAGCCCCTCCATTTCAGAAGCTGATCTCTCACGATGCCGTGTGCCATTTGGAAGCTGGAATCCCACGCTTTTCAGATGGCAGGAAGTGCTGGCTTCCAGGGCTCACTGTTCCAGAACTTCCAAGACTTAAGACTGTAAGAAACCAAGTTGCACTTGTTGGGAGGAGAAGGGTGGAGGCGAAACCTGGGAATAGGGGTGGGCAAGATAGACTGCAAGTCAAAGAATATGCTTCTGCCAGGCATGTCAGAACTAGGAAACCAGTGCTTTGGATTATCCCAAAGCTTATTTTCCTTTCTGGTCTTTGTAAGTTCAAACATTGCATTTCTCTCTCTCTCTCTCTCTCCCTCTCTCTCTCTCTCTCTCTCTCTCTCTCTCTCTCTCTCTCTCTCTCTCTCTCTCTCTCTCTCTCTCTCTCTCTCTCTCTCTCTCTCTCCCTCCCTCCCTCTTTTTAAGTTTTAACTATATCTGGTTAAGCCTGCTGTGTTATGAGGAGCTTGAGAGACTAAAAATAATCAAAAAAGGATTCATGAAGTGCTTACCACATAACAGACACTGTGCTAAGCACTGAGGATTCAGAAAAATGGCATAAAACAAATAAACAAAACTCAGCCCCTGCTCTCAGAATGCTGTCTATGGGTGACACACCAGGTAATCTCAGTTAGGTAAATGAGGGACAAAATCAGCAAAGGCTAGCTTCCTGCAGAAGGTGGGATTTGAGCTAAGATTAGAAGCAAGGTGAACTAAATCCTCCTCTGTTTAGGATATTGGATGCAGAGCTGAAAGGGACCTTAAGAGCCATCTAGTTCAATCACTTTATTTTCCAATGGGGAAACTGAGGCCCAGGGAGGGAATTTGTTCAAGCTCACAGAGAGGGTTAAGTTGTTTTGATTCTGGAGCTCTGATTCCAAATGCTTCACTCTTTCCATTTCCCAATACTGCCTCCCTAATTGCTTTATCTCCATAGTTTACACAGGGATTTAACTAAAGATAGTAATTGTATCTTCAATTCAGAAGCTGTATACACTCCAGACACATTACTTAACAAGCAGCTAGCATCTCAAGGCATCAGTCTGGTGTAATGGAAAGAATGTTAAATTTGGAGTCAGAGCACCTGGGCTGGAATGTGATGCTCTGATTCTTACTACTTATGTGACCTTGATCACATCCTTTCAGATCTCAGAGCATGGGCTTTCTCATCTGAGGAACAAAGGCACTAGGCTGGAAGAACTCTTCCAGTCCTGATGGTCTCTGTTCCTAGACCACTCAAAAGTCCTTTATTAAGTGCCTGCTATGCCCAGGTGCAGATGGTATAAAGTTCCTGTCTTCAAGAAGTTTATATTCTACTCAGTTTAGGAGGTGAGTGAAACAGGGGAGTAGGTGGGTGTAGGAATGCCATTAATATAGGCAAGGCTGATGGAAAAAAAAATAGTCTCCATTTTCTAAATAAAGTAACAGAGGCACATTGAGTGATTTTTAGCCATAGAGTGGGTGAAGTTGTAATGAACAGAACCCAGGAATGCTGGATCTCATCTCTCTGTCCTACCCATGAAACAGAGCACAGGCTAAAATGCATTTTGTGAAAGAAATGTTCTGATGACAATGTTAGCTCAAGAATTTTTCTTAAGGAGCTTCCCAGGAAAGCTGGAACAAAAGTAGAACTGAAGTCTTGGAATTTTTCCCATACAATTTTCATCTTTCAGGATTGTTTGTTTTCAGTAAAACTTTTCCCAACATGCTTTTATAGTTGGCATGTTTGCAAGTGATTGGTTAGCCTTGCTTTTTCATGACTTTGGCCAGAACAATGCAGAGGATGTCACAAGAGACTTGTTGCCCTTTCTTGAGCAGTATCAATCCATTCATTCATTCATGAATTTATGAAACAAACATTTATTAAATGTTTACTGCATACACAGAAATATTAGACTTGTGTCTCACCTCACATGAGTAAAAGAGACAATGGGTCAGATTGTACCTTTACAGCCTCCAATCCTCACAGAGGAAGTCAGGACTCTCAGTAAAAAGAAACATTATTTCCTTCACCCCTGGCTACTCTTAGTTGCAGGGTAGGGTAGGCAGAACCAGCATTAAGAGACTTTTAGTTAAGATAATGTCAAGATAGATGATAAAGGATTCATATACACTCCAACAAAACTCTAAAAAGAGTTCCAAATAAAATATTGATCCGGAAATCCAAAGAGATGCACAAAAATAATGCCAAAAATCTTATGGGTCCTGGGAAAGGAGTCCCAAGAAAAAATAGAGCAAGTACAGGTAAACAAACCAGAAATCTATTGTACTTGGACCAGAGATGCTCTAGATGTACCTGATTCTTTGTTTTTAGGGAATGGACTTGGATGGAGATGTTTCAAGCATAATTGCACTTTGAGAGCATGGATAAGAAGCCTAGCAGTGCTCAGACTGAGATATCATGTAGGGGATGAAATATGCAATATTCAACCACAAAGTACTCCAGAGCCTCCTAAAGACTGTAGCTCTCTAACCACACATGATCAAGAGAAGCCAGAAACCTGCCACCATTCAGCACAAAAAGGTGGAGGGCTGTGTGAGATCACAACATCCCCATTCAAGAGTGCAGAAGTCAACACTTGCCCCTGAGAAAAAAGCTTCTAATCAGGAACTGAGGTTAAGTAAACCAAAGACACCAAACACTATAAAGAGATTTTATGGATCCAGAGAAACCCAAAAAGACCATCCAAAAGAAGACAATAACTCCATAATTAACACAAGCAGAGTCTTAAAGTAAAACATGGCCACAAGATTTACAAAAGTACTGGGGGGGGAAAAAAAACCAAGGGATTAAAATGAAATAAGAATTTTGGAGGAAAAACTGGAAAGAGAATGAATAGATTGAAACAGAAGGTAGAAAATCTTACCAGTCAAATGAATTCTCTGGAAATTAAAATGGGGCAGCAAGGTGGTGCAATGGATAGAGCACTAACCCTGAAGTAAGAAGAACCTGGATTCAAATATGGCCTCAGATACATGTTAGCTGTGTGACCTTGATTGCCTCAAAAAAAAAATAGAGGGCTGAAGAAAATTAAAATGGAGCCTATAAAACTCAATGATTTCATGAGTTGAAAAGAAATATTAGAATAAAATTTAAAAATTGAATAAAATAGGAGAAAATGTAAGATTTAAGCTATCAATAACAACTGACCTAGGAAAAAACATTAAGGAGAAATAATTTAAGAATTATAAAAAATCATATCCCCCCAAAAAAACCAAAGTAAATAAATAAAAATACCTGATGCCATATATTAGGAAGGTGTCAATTAAAATTGTTGAGCTCTAATAGAAGGAGAGGCTAAAGTGAAAAAAGTAAAGAATTCACTGCTCGTTTCCTGAGAAAAATTCCCACAATGTTAGACTAGAGCTACCAGGTCAAAGACAAAAAGACTGCAAGTAGCCAAGAAAAAAAAAAAGTTAAAGACTTCTGCATAAGCAGATTTTAAGAGTCACTTAGGAAATGGGACTTATGGAGTGGATGGCTGATGTACAGAGAAGCAGACTAGAGCAGCTGGCTTAACAGTCTTTGACCAGCTCACATGTGCAGTGAAGGAACTCAACTCTTGCATGCCAGTTGGCTCCATGCCCTGAATTGAATGGACCAATCTGTGCACCACTAGGAACAACAGAGACAGAATCACAGAATCTCAGAGTAAGAAGGAACCTCTGCCAACATTTAATCCAGCCCAGACCTAAATGGTAATGCCCTCTTCAACAACATTGTCAAGATGTCCTACAGCCATTGCATACTGGGGCTGCCCATTTCACTTTTGGGTAGCTCTAATTGTTGGGAAGTGTGTTCCTTAACCCAAGCCTAAATTTGTTTTTTCTACAATTCTGAATAATTCATCAGTCAGAATCATTCATTGAACATCTGCCTTATGCTCCTGTGTTAGGTTCTCCATGATATACAAAATATGGATAGAGCAAAACCCCTGCCCTCAAGGAATTCACCATGGGGTGGAGGAGGGCGAAGAAACCTTACTTACAAACATTAAACAAAGAGCACCATGATCTATCTCAATGTCTGACAGCATCTGAGGTGGCTCAGTGGATAGAATTCCAGGGTGGAAGTCAGAAAAACTCAACTTCCTGAATTCGAATCTGGGCTCAGACACTTCCTTGCTGTGTGACTTTAAGCAAGTTATTTAACCCTGTTTGCCTCAGTTTCCTCCTGGAAGAGGAAATGACAAACCATACCAGCATCTTTGTCAAGAAAGCCCCAAATCAGTCATGAAAAGCCTTCTAATAAAGAGTCAGAAATGACTAAACATACATAAATACACTATAAAAATAGTATTAATAGTAGTAGAAGTGGAAATAGTAGTAATAATATAGAATAGTAGTAGCAGTAGCAGAAACAGCAATCTTAATAATAATAATAGTTATCATTTATATAAAACTTAAGCTTTCAGAGTGATTTGCAAGTGATTAATTCCTTTGCTCTTCTTTATAGAATAGGTACTACTAGTGTCCCCATTTTAGAGAGTTTAAGTGACACAGCCAGTAAGTATCTGAGGCAGAATTAGAACTCAGGCCTTCCAGTTTGCTAGTTCTGCACTCTAGTCACCCTGCCACTTAATTGCATGGCTATGACAAGTATTATTAAAGTGAATTTATCTTCTCAATTATGTGTTACTTAGCTCCATGTCAAAAAAATCATTTTTCAGATGAGAAAACTGAGACTCACTGAGATTATGTGACTTGCCCTAAATCAGACAGGTAGCATAACTGGCTCCCAGATCCACTGACCAGTGCCTTAGACCAGTGCTCCTTCCTTGACACCTGAAGCCTTTCTCCCTCAGTGCCTACTGACTGGGCAGTTCCAGTCAGTCTTGAGGTCAGGTCCCCTAACATAGCTAGGGTTTAAATCCATAATGTTTAATGGAAAGTGCAATGAACCAAAGATCAGATGATTTGCCCTCTAGGTCCAGGTTTGCTACTCATTATATGTGTAACTTTAGGGGAGTTATTTAACTTCTCTATAATATCTGCCCTATTAGCTTAGATGAGGTCATAGATGAAAAAACAATTTTGAAAATTGAAAAAAGTATTATGCAAATGAAGGTCATTATTATTATTATTATTATTATTATTGTCCTATGCAGATAATTGGGAATAAACAAAACAATAGTGATAAAGTTAAGAACACTGGTAAAATATAAACTTCTGGAGGGTAGAAATTGTTTTGCTTTTGTCTAGTGCCTAGCAAACAGTTGATGCTTCATAGGTATCTGCTGAATTAAACTGAGGTTCTAACAAGAAATTCATTGAGTAACACGTATTTGCACAGAGTTATCCAGTCTTGGAACATATGCTAAATCTTCCATTTCTGTACTGAAAATTGAATTTATTTCCATAATCCCTCTTTAAAATAAGGCAGGACATTTATTCTCTTCCAATTCCAAGTTTTTTACCATTTGTAATACTCTCAGCACTATGCTAGACACATGTATGTTGTCAAGGAATGGAGGAGACCTATTTCTTTTTCTTGGATCAACTTTGGAATGGCAATTTCACCAGTCCAAAAGGGGCTTTTGTTATTGTTTAGTTGTGTCTGACCCCATTTGAAATTTTCTTGGCAATTGGGGTGGTTTGCCATTTCCTTCTCCAGCCTGTTTTACAGATGAGGAAACTGAGGCAAACAGGAATAAGTAACTTTCCCAGGGTCACACAGCTAGTAAAGTATAGGAAGCTGGATTTAAACTAAGGTTTTCCTGACTCCAAGCCCAGCACTCTATCCATTGTGTCACCTAGCTACCCCCAAGAAGGGTTTACTGAACAATAACTGTACCTAGCACTGTGCTACACACAATGTCCTTATATTAGGTTTATAATATCATTCTAAATTTCTCTGATATCATCTCTTTCATTATTGCTTCTAACACAATTGTAAGGAAGCCATGTTTTAAATTTGATCAACTTTTTATTAGCCACACTAGCAAAATATAATAATTGTCCCCATAATGCAAAATAGCTGCCTTCTCCAGGATAAGCTGAGTTGGGAATAGAGACTAGGATGGAAAAGGTACCATGACTATGTTTTCCCTGGAGAATGAGCAGAGGGAATCAGGGATCCTGCCAAATCCTCTGCCAAAATACTTTTTTATAGTATTTGCTTTCCCTTTAAACATATTCTGATCCAAAATTCTCAGAATCTCTTTTATACAGGGTACACATCAGCCTCAGAGTATGGCTCATGTGAAATCATAAACCTGAGAAATGCTAAGGTAGACATTTGCACCCAGGGTAACTGGCTGGCCTAAAAGTAGAGCAATTCCTCCTTTACCTCCTCTTAATGCACCTTTCCTCCTCCTCAAAAAACAAAATAAAAAACAAAACCACTTATTTTTATATCGTAGAGACTTTTAAAATGTTAAGTTTTTGTCTTATTTCTCTTTTGGATTCTATCCCTAGTCCAATTTCTGGAAGGAAACTATTTGACATTTTCAAAACCATGGAACCCCACAGACCAACCAATCCCTGCAGCTCAGTTCTCTTGTACCTACTTGGTCATAGTTTGGTGCTACTTTTTATTTCTGTCCAAGAACATTTCCTGGATTCCATGCTTCTAAGGCCAAAAAAAAAATCCTCACTAAACAAAAATAGTTTCCTCCAAAGTGGATCTGTAACATTAAAATCTGCTCCAGTTCTCCCTGGGGTGCTCTTAAGATTCAGCCAGTGAGACCCCAATGTGTCCCAATGGGAGATTGTTAATACTTCTACCTTCTCCATTTAGACACACTGCTCACTATGAAGGAATCCAGTTATAGACACAGTCTCCAGCCTACTGGGACACTACTTTTTTTTTCTTGTTACAAATGAATGTTATTTAGTTGCTTTAAGTGTGTCTGATTCTTTGTGATCCTTTTTTTTTTTTTTTTTTTTTGATGAAGGTGTTTCTTGGCAGAGATATTAGAGTGATTTCCCATTTCCTTTTCTAGCTCATTTTACAGATGAGGAAACTGAGGCAAATTGGATTAAAGGTTACAAAGCTAGTGTTTGAGGAAAGATTTGAACTCAGATCTTCCTGACTATAGGCTGTCCCTATAGTCTACTCTTTCTCCTAAGTCACTTAACCACCCTAAACATATATAGTTAAGCAAAATTCCCACATTGATCATGTATATGTGTGTAGATGTATATATACTTATATACAGATATGTCGCAATCTGCACTGAATCTGTTCCTTCTCCATCTGGATGTGAGTAGCATATTTCATTGTAAGCCTTCTGGAATTGTGGTTGGTCATTAGGTTGGTTGACCAGAGTTCTAAAGCCTTTATAGTATTGTTATAATTAATTGTTCTCCTGGTTCACTTTACATTAGCTCATACATATCTTCCCCAATTTCTCTAACACTAAATCCTACATTATTGCTTACAGAACAATAGCAAACCAAACCACTTTTTAAATATGACCAACTCTCAATTAAACACACTAGCATGTTATAATAATTATACACATAATCTAAAATAGCAGCCTCTCCCCATTCATATTTAGACCTTGGGATTTGTCTTTCCAGTCCCTCTCTTTTGCATTCATTTCACTCCTTCAGTATCATTGTTTTTGTATTTGTCCTTTGGCATTCTCACTTTGGATTATAAGCTCTTAGGGAGAAAGCAGAGCCTGATCTATCTCATGCATCTCTACCATCTTATACATAATAGGTGTTTAATAATGTTTTTTTCCCTCCATCTGAATTGGTGTAACTGAGATAATTGAAATTCATTTCAACCAAATATTAATGAATCAGGAAGAAATTGGAAATTTCAATTTTTTCATTCTTTTTTCCTATTTCCTTTCCCATTGCTAAGATACTTCTCAGAATGATGCAAAATGCTATCCTAACATAGAGTTCATATGTAACACCTTCATTGAACTGCCCTGATAGACACTCCATCAAATATGGAAGGAAGCCGGTTCCAGTAACTGATGGCCATAAGGTAACCAACCATGAGACAAAATCAGGGTCTTCCCTCCTAGGAAAACATGAAAAGATGCCATTCTAATAGGCATGATTGCTGCAATTTAAACCAAGAAGAGTGGGAAAGTAAATTTTCTTGGCCTATCCCTGAATCCCGTGTCATGATTTCTAAAAAAAAAAATCTCCTTCCTACCATCCAATAGACTGAGAAAGGAAAGTTTCCAAGTAAAAGGTCTCTTGCTCAGGGAAAAGAATACATATAGGTTAAGAGAATGTGAATTGTTTAAGATTCAAAGGATCATAGAATTCAGAGTTCATCTAGTCTACTGGTGTCAATTTTAAATGGAAATGGTTCCATATCTTATACATAAGCATCCCTAAGGGCTACATATTGACTTCATTTCTAAATGTACATATTTTATTTTGTGTAAATGAATATACTTTATTTTATTTTATTTTTATTTATTTTGTTGAATATTTCCAAATTACATTTTTATCTAATTTCCTCTTCTCTCATCTCTGATCATTTTGGACTGACGCTTCTAGTCTGTTCCAACCTTCTTACTTTATAGATAAGGAAACTGAGGCCAAAGGAGATTAAATGACTAACCCTAAATAATAAAAAGAAGATCTAAGATTTGAACTCAAGCCCACTAACTCCAAATGACCATCTTTTCTCTGCCTGAAGACCTCCATAGCTCATTGATTTTGTGGTCAACTACAAATTACTAAGCTTTTTTTCAGAAGAGTGACCATCCAGCTTTGTCTCTACATCCTCTATGTATAATGATCACTTTTAAAAGAAATACAGGCTTTGACATTTATATCTGTTAAATATCATTTTGGGGGGCAGTGAGGTGGCACAGTGGATAGAGCACCAGCCTTGAATTCAGGAGGACCCGAGTTCAAATCTGGTCTCAGACACTTAATACTTCCTAGCTGTGTGACCCTGGGCAAGTCACTTAACCCCAGCCTCAGGAAGATAGATAGATAGATAGATAGATAGATAGATAGATAGATAGATAGATAGATATCATTTTTAGTCATGTCCCAAACCCATGAACCAAAAAAAAATGCAAATGGCTCCTTGACCTGTGCAACTTTATTTCTATAATCAGGGTAGAGAAAGGCAGAAAAGATTTGAGTTCCAAGAATCAGTTTTCAACCATCTCTAATCTTGGTCATCTAAATGTGGGCTCTTCTTTAATGACCAATGAGTCAACATATTAATGGAAGAACTGAGTCATTTCCATATTTACATTCTTTTTCTTTTATAAACAAACCCAAAATATATAAGGAAGATGCAGCCAACTGGAAGAATGACTCCCAGGATCTCTTTGATGAAGGAAAAAAAGGAATTGGCACAATTGATTAAAAAGCTACATTCTATCACAAAGACAGCCTTGAACCTGAAGGTAAGAAAACCTAGGTTTACATCCTGTTCTCTGATACTTTCTAGCTATTTGATCATAAGCACTCATAAGCCTCAATTTCTCATCTGTTAAAAAAAATACCTAGTATCTATTTCACAGGATTTCTTTTTATGAACTCAAATGAGGTAAAACAGATCATAGAACTCTAAAATACAAACAATAATTATTATAATCATAATAATAAGGAATCATAATAAGCTCAAAAACTTCAGCCAGCAAATGCTCAATCTACTTGCCAAATAGAGATTCCAGTTAAAATTTTATTAAATTCTTCCCAATGGATAAATAGTGATAGTATATGAACAAATCTATCAAAAGAAGAACTGCAAAGTATTCACAACCATATGAAAAACTGCTCCAAATCACAAACAAGAGAAATACACATCCCAAGGTTTCCTTACACTCTGTAACTTGGCAAAAATGACCAAAAATGCAATAGTTAATACTGGAGTAATTTTGGGAAGATAAATACAATAATATAGTGTTGGTGGAGTTGTGAAATGATACAACCATTTTAGAAAATAATTTGGAATTGTGCAAATAAAGTGATCAAAATATCCGTACCTTTTTTTTCTTTTCTTTTTTTTTTTCTGAAGCAATTGGGGTTAAGTGACTTGCCCAGGGTCACACAGCTAGGAAGTGTTATGTGTTTGAGGTCACATTTGAATTCAGGTCCTCCTGAATTCTGAATCCATACCTTTTGAACCAGAGACTACTACTGGGCTTATACCTCAAGAAAGCCATTCATAAGAAAAAAGTCCCCATATAAATCCAAAACATTTAAAGCAGTACTTTTTGCTATAACTAAGAATTGAAAATTAAGTAAAGGGGCAGGGGAAGAGTATGGGCAATACTATGTTGATATAAGAAAAAGGAAACTTAATGCCAACTATATTAAGTCCCAGAACACTGAAGAACCTACTAAATGAGTCCCATAATAATTTAAAAGAGTTCAGCCTAACTATAATATACATACACACATACCCCATGTGGATGAAGAATGTCTCTAATTCATTCTATGACATGCAGTTAAAAGGAACAACCCATAGAAACAGTTCATTAGTGCATATATCTAGGACAGACACTGCATTTAGAAAATGGATTGGGCTCAAAATTGAATAGAAGAGGAAAAGCAGGGAGGATCATACTGGGGAAATTGAATAGTATTTTTTTGTGTTTGTTTTTGTTCTTCATTTTTAAGTAATATTTTATTTTTTCCCCAATTATAGGCAAAAACAAATTTTTAACATTCTTTTTTTTTTAAATTTTAGGTTCCAAATTTTCTTCCTCCCTGAAATAGAAAGCAATTTGTTATAAGTTATACATGTTTGTGCAGGGTTTTTAATGAACCTAAGGGTCTCCTTAAAACAAAGGTAGATCTCTTTAAAAATCAGTTCATCAGTTAATTTAAAACCAATTAGACTGAACTGAGAGCAGGGGCTTTTTGCCTTCCTTTGTATCCCTAGTGCTTAGCACGGAGTAAGCACTTAAGTGTTTATTGATTGAATGATTGATTGATTGAATATTATTTCACTGAAGCTATATGACTATGAATTATGAAAAAATGAAATCGCTAAAGAATCAAAATTGTCAGTCATCTAAATGGCAATTGAGAGGCATGTTGTGCGGCTAAATGGGTTATAACATATTGTCCACAAAAAATTGTACCACAAAAACACTATAAAAGATACTATCCAAGAGTAATTGGTCTAGAAAAGGAAGTAGGCCAATCATGCATCAAGGGACTGGACTGATGAATAGAAAGCTAATAAGCTTTATTGGTACCTACATCTTATCAAAAGACCTACAAGAAGGTCCCCAACACATTAAATAGGTCTCCTATAGATGAAGTCTATTTTTCTAGATTGTAGCAAAACAAAAATCAGAGAAGGAATACAAAGAAGAGTATATGCTAGACAATCCAGAGTGAAGGAGTTCTCCTATTGAAGATTGCTCTGCTCACCCAACAGAGAAAGCCCTGGATCTCATCCAAGGAGAAGCTGGGAAATGGGACATGATAGAGACTGCCCTTTCCAATGGGCTTTTCCATTTTCTCTCTTGAAGCTGGAAACCAGCAACACCTGAATGATGAATCCCCAAAGGGAAACTAAACAAAGCTGGAATTCTCTCCCCTCTTTCTTGATTCTAACCCATCCCTCATACAGAGCAGGATATTCATCTCTAAAAAGGAGAATCTCACTCCAATGGATATTGGGACCAAATAACACATATTTACTTTACATAAAGTTATATTTACCTGTATGTATGTTATTTTTCCCCAGCAGGACAGAAGCCCCTCAAGAACAAAGGCTGCTTTACTTTGTCTTTGTAACCCTAACTCCTAGCACAAGGCCTGGCACATGAGAAACTCTTAAATGTTTTTGTTGGATTGATTGAAATCTAGTCACCACATCTAGTATGTGCTCTAGAGACTTTTTGGACAAACTACTTGATATTTTGTTCCTGCCTGCAAGAATGAAATGTAGACATACACATACAGGTGGTATTCTTATACTAAAATCTCTGATTGCACAGCCAGGTCTCACAGTGATGGAAACTCATCAAAATACTGTACTTAGTGACAAGCTATGTAGGTGGCTTTTGCCACACACATGCATACACACACACACATAATTCAATTCAGTTTAATAAACATTTATTAAGTGCCTACTATGTTCCAATTTCTATGTTAGTCATGGAAGAGACACAAAGACAAAAGATCACACAGTTCTTACCTTAGAAATATTTCACAATTCAGTAGAAAGGATGTTCAGTCAGTCAATAAGACATGTACAAAAATAAGTATCTTATCTCTAGCATGATTATTTTCACCACCCCCTCTCCCAAGTTTCGGTACCATAGCCATAAAGTCTGTCACAAAGATATATTCCCTCCCACATAGCTGGGGAGGAGGGGGCATAAAAGTCTCTGTGGCAGATTCTATTTTCCTATGACCTATTAAATAACTTGTCCTCCCTTTTGCCCTCCCCAAATCTGTCAAATTAACTTAGGTCTCAGCCTCACATGTGACCACAATGCTGAAAAACACCAAGATGCTGGTTATTCACAATTATCACAATTGGGACAATTCACAAAAAATGTCACAATTCATCTCTATTCCATCCAGGATGTATTCTGGGAATTCATCCCAAAAATTACTTTTCAGAGGAGGGGGAATGAGGATGGAAAATTTAATTAAATTGAGGCTGAAGATATAAAAGGAAATTTTATTTAGTTGTATGCTCCCTGGACCATGTCATACTGTCCCTGATCTCTCCAGCACAGTAGATGGCTATATTCTGTTCCAGGCACTCAGAATTCGTCTCACCTCCTCACTGGTCACATCCCGCTTTTAGCTCAAAGGACAATTATTATACTAGGTTCCAAAGCCCTGTGGATTCTGAATCTGCAATCTCTCTCAATCTATTCTCTTTTTTTCTATTCCCACTGCTCCTTCATTACCACCTGCCTGGAATACTGCATCAGCCTCCCTCCTTCATCCATCCCTCATGTCACTGTGAGGTTAGACTTCACTATACAGAGATCTGATCACATCACTCCTTTGCTAACAGCCATTCCAAAGCAATCTTTTAGCTATTAAATGTAGTCCGAATCCCTTGCCCTGGCATTTAAGGTTAGCAGCAGCATTAAGCAACAACAATTAGTATTTCCATAGCACTTCAAGATTTCCAAAATGCTTTACAAATATTCTCAATCTCACAACAGACCTGGAAGCCAAGTCAGATGCTATTCTCCACATGTATTCCAGTAAAATGGAATTATTTTATCCACCTCTCATATACATCCAGTACTTTACATTTCTACATATTTACATGCTTTGTTCTCTACATTTTAAATGCCTTTTCCAGTTTTACCATTCTGTGGTATGAAATCCTACTCATTTTTCAAAGTTCCGCCCAGATGACTTTCCACTGATCTCCTAGTGAGAAAATATTCTTCCTTCCTCCAAACTTGCATATTTTCTAGCTTTTCAGTTTAGTGTATGTTCTATTTGGTTATTGTTTAGTAATTTTTCAGTCATGTCTAACATTTTGTGACCCCTTTGGGGGTTTTCTTGACATAGACACTGGAATGGCTTGCCATTTTCTTCTCTAGCTCATTTTGCAGATGAGGAACTGAGGTAAACAGGATTAAGGGACTTGACCCAGGAGTTTTCCTGACTCCAGACCTAGTGCTCTATGAACTGCAGCTGCCCATTAATAGGTAATACTTTAAAATGAATATTTTTATATTTATTATATATATATTTATATACAATTTTATATTTATATGTTTATAATATATATAAATAAAAATAAGTTTATTTATAACAATTTTATAATTGTTGGGAATGGAAGAAAGAATCCTATGATTTCACAGGGTTAGGTATCTCTAAGTGAGGAAATTTCCCCTACTAATGAAGACTTACTCTACATTCTTCATTCACTCTACAACCCAAAGCTTCTTAAACTGTCCCCATATGGGATCACATAACTTAATGTGGAGGTTGTAAAATTATGATTTATCAGTATTATAATCATAATCCAACATCATGTAAAAATTTCTTAGGTGAAAAGGAATCACTAGTGGAAAAAGTTTAAGAAGGCCTGCTATAATTTATAATTTTAGGGAGTTACATGGGAAACTGAGGTTTTAGAATCATATAATCTTGTGGGTCAAAGGTTAAGTTGTAACCCAGGTCTTCCTTTCACTGAAGCTGACTCTCTATTTATCATGTCACATAAGAACCATTTAATGACTATAGTATAAAATAGAATATAGGTATCTAGCTGGCTCAGCAGACAGTCTGGGGCTGAAGTCAGGAAAACCTGAGTTCAAATTCAGCCTCAGATACTTGCTGGGCAAGTTACTCAATTGTATCCCTGGACATGACTGGAAATGATTCAACAAAATTGCTTATTAATATATATATATACATATTATGTATATGTATATATATATCTAAACACACGCAGATACAAAGACACACATGTATACATATAGATAGATATAGCTAAATATACACACACACACACACACACACACACACAAACACACACACACATATAACCTTTCCTACTAGATTTTTGCCTTCCGGAAATCAGAGACCATGCCTTATTTTGAGAGGTGTGCCAGAACCAGCTCTAGCTGTCTTGAAAATTTTCATTATGAACTTTTATACCTCAGAAATCACTGCTAATGAAGATCTGATTTATTCTTCTATTATCTCTAGACTTAAGAAAATGTTAATAATTCTGATTAAACTTAAAAGTGTATACATATTTTTCCCCAGCAGGTCTAGTTATTAAGCATTTACCAGTACATCCCTATCTTCCCCTTCCCTCTATTACCATGCTTTCAACATAGTCATATTTATTTGCATTTTGTGAAGTGAATTAACATTCACAAATTATTTTCTTCCCAACAATTCTATGTTCAAGTATCAGATGAATAAATTTTTACAGATGAAGAAATGTAGGCCCATGGAGATTGAGTAGCTCACGACCATGTTGGTATGTGCCAGGGACAAGATTTGAATTCAGATCTAATTCCAAGTTCAGTATAATCCAGGGGTGTTAAACTTCCAGCAGAGTCCACAAAATTCCCCAGTGTAGACATAACCAAAATAAAATATAATTGGGAAATAACTAACAAAATGAATTTTAAAACAACATTGATAATGTTGATTTGCAGTTTTCCAATTCCAATGAATCCTAGGGATTCATTTCTGCTTGAGTTTGACACCATTGATTTACCACCATGTTTCTCAGCAGCAGACATGTAATAAATATCTACAAAATGAATAAATCGGTAAGTAAATATTTGTTGATTGTGAAGATCCTTTTGTCATAGAATCTAGCTTATCCCTTCAAAGTGTCCCAATCGAAACCTGAGACTCACACATGAGAGGTGGACTGCCCATAGAACTCCAAACTCTGACCTAATCCCACAATAGGATTTCTCTTCCAAGTAATATGCTAATCAGGTACTAATATTTGGCTTCAACAAAAGCAATTGGTTCCTTTATAACAATTATGCTATAAACTATACATACATAGATTTATTCTTTTTTCTTGGCAAGGCAATTGAGATTAAGTGATTTGCCTAAGGTCACCTAGCTAATCAAATCCTGATTCCAAGGCCAGTGAACGATCCACTATAACATCTAGGTGTCCCAAACATGGATTTAAAAAAAAAAGTAAATCTATTTTTATTACATTTTGAATTCCAAGTTGCCTTCCTCCTTCCATCCCAATCCCATAAGTAGTTTTTTGTTTTGTTTTGTTTATGCACATTGGCATATATCCAGTGCCAGCATGGTATAACTAAATGAGCCCAGGGCTGGGATTTAAGAGACTTGAATTCTAATACCATCTATCCCTCTAAATTAGCCTTGTAATCTTAAACAAATTACCTCTCTGCAAAACAAGAGAATTGGATAAGAGTAATGACTCTAAAGATTCTTTCTACTGCTATGATTCTACTTTAACAAATATTCATCAGCCACTTACTATGTGGGCTGGATGACCCTGTCACAGGTCAGTCTCTCTCTCTCTATGGACCTCAGTTTCTTCATATGCAAAATCAGGGGCTTAGATTAGGTGATCTCTAAATTACACCCTTCCCTTCAATCTAATCTGCATTCCAGTTCTATTTCCTTATAACATCAAATGAGATAGAAGGAAATTTAAAACACAGTTCATCCTTGCTCTCAAGAGGCTTACAATAAACCTGCCCAAAGGGCTATGAACTCATAAAACGTTAAGTAACCTCCAGGATAGAAACAGAACCTCTAATTTCATTGGTTTTAGGAACTCTGAAAGGATGGAACTTCCCTCTACCAATAGGTTGGCATCTCTTTAATATCTAGCTTTAGAGAATTGCTTAGACTGCCAAAACAGTAGTCTTTTCCAATTTCTCTTATTTCTAGCGCCTTTTCTCTGATAATTATTTCCTATTTATTCTGTATGTAGCTTGTTTGTACCTATCTTTTTGTTTGTTGTTTCCTTCATTAGACTGGAAGCCCTTTAAGGGCAGAAATTGTCTTTTGCCTTTCTTTGAATCCCTCAGCACTTAACAAAGTGCCTAGCATATGTTAAGTGTTTAATAAATGCTTATTGACTAATTAGCTGGCATGAAACTTGCCTAAGGTCACAGAGATAGTATGTATCAGAGACATATTTTGAATTCAAGCCATCCTGGTTTCAAAGTCAAGTGTCCACTGTGCCACAAGACTTCTAGAAATTTAAACAGAAGAATTAAATGACATTAAGAAAAATAATTTAATATGTTTTACCTAACTATGCATGTATAAACTATATCATATTACATGCCTTCTCAAGGAGGAGAAGGGAGAGAGAATTTGGAACTTTGCATTTTAAAAAATGAATATTAAATATTGTTTCTAATCTAACTGGAAAAACATATTTTTAGGAAATAAAAATAATAATTTGAGATGACACAAGGCTGTAATAAATTGCCCATTGACAAGCAATGATAGTGAGCATCACCTGTTCTGGGAAGAGAGAAATCACCTGGGCTAAGATAATCTTGGAACACTTCATGTAAGAAAAAAGCTAGGCTTTAAGCAGTGGTCCTCAAACTTTTTAAATAGGGGCCAGTTCATTATCCCTCAGACAATTGGAGGGCCGGACTATAGTAAAAACAAAAGCTTACACTCTCTCTCCCCCCCTCAGCCCATTTGCCATAACCCGGCAGGCCGCATAAACATCCTCAGTGGGCCACATCTGGCCCTCGAGCTGTAGTTTGAATACCCCTGCTTTAAAGGATCAGAGACATCTGTGTGTATATATATGTATATATGTATATATATATATATATATATATGTATATATATGTCATTAGATAACAATTCTAATGTCTAATATTATCCTAAAGGGCCAATCTGCAATGCTAACCAAAATATAGGATTGAGATGAGAAGCTTATTTTACTGAGTCAATCAAGAAAGATATAAAATCACAAAATTGAAGATGTCATACCCCGTTTAGTGGATGTGCACTATATTTATAAAATATGATATTTGCGTAGGATCTTGGGACTATCCAGTTCAGCTCATTTGATTTAATCTCATCTCTCACACATGTTTGTCAATTACATGACCCCGTTTAGAGTTTTTTTGGCCAAAGATATTGGAATGGTCTATTATTTTCTTCACTAGCTCATTTTACAGATGAGGAAATTGAGGCAAGTAGGGTTAAGTGACTTGTCTAGGGTCACACAGCTTGTAAATGTCTGAGGACAGATTTGAACTCAGGAAGATGTCTTCTTTACTCCAGCCCTGGAACATTATCCACTGCAGCACCTGCTTACTTACTAGACATATAATCTTGAACAAGTTATTATTTAATCAACATTAAATCAGTTTCTTCATCCATAAAATGAAAAGGTTAGATTAGATGGCCTTGAGGTTCCTTCCAGTTCTAAATCTATGACCTATGAACTTTTCTGTCCCTATTTTATAAAGGTATCCATCCATTAAGGCCCAGAGAAGTAAAGCCATCTGTTTAAGATCTCAGACTTAGTAAGACGAAGAGTTAAGATTTCCTTCCTCTGGGTCTTCTGACTTTACCTAGTAACCCACAATACCTTGGGACAAATAATAACTCTGTGTGTGTGTGTGTGTGTGTGTGTGTGTGTGTGTAATTATCCTATGTATCTAAGAATGAAAGTGCCAACAATGGTCTTTTCTAAGCCTCCCTGTCCCTAAAAGGATTAGTGTATTACCTTTAAAACATGGGCACATATATGTGAAAATAGGAAGTCCAATGAGATCATTCATGGGAATTACTCTATAAATCAGAAAGCACAATATAGATGTTAGATATTATTCCTGTAATCCAAATATTTATAATCCATTCTAGAGAGTGACTCTCCACCTGGACCCAAAGGAGGAAAGCAGAAGGGGGAGGTCATTTCCATCCTAGCATGATTTATTTTTTGCTGTAAAATACCATAGGGTGACATTTACTTCACCACTTGGGGAAAAAGTGAAATCCAAGCACATCAACAATGATGTTATACACATCCTCCAAACAGATGGAAAGACAGTGTGTTTTTATTCCAGCAAGTGGGGTGTCTGACTAAAGGGGCATCCTCTTGCCTTCCTAACATCCTCTAAATGAATGGACTGCTTTCATAATACAACATAGAACACCCCCCCCAAGTCCCAGAGAATAGGGTCCAGATCTGTGATTTCATTGGCAGGTAAAACTCATTCTGATCTGTGACTTTTAGTCTTAGAGGTGTCTAGAGCACCGAGTGTGTAAAAGACTTATCCAGATAATATATATCAGAGAGGAGACTTGAACCCAAACCTTCTTGGCTTTGAGATCAATCTCTTTCCTCACTTTGTTCACCATGCTGCCTCTCAAAAAACTCCAAATGGAAGATGAATCTCACAATCTGACACAGATATGTAATATGCATGTCTATATATGTACTTGTAGGCAGAGCTTGAACAAATTCTCTCTTGCCTGGGTCCTCAGCCTGAGGTTAAAACTAAACCAGCTAGCATTCAGTAAGTGAATATAATTTAGAAATTGTATCTCAGGAACCAGTAGTAAATCAGGTTCTTGGTGACTGTCTCCCCACACCCCATCCCTTTTCTTCTGCTTTTGCTGCTACTTCTAGGGGAATTCTTGGTCTGGGAAAAATAAGTAGGGAAGGAGAAAAATCACCAAAAGATGTTGGCATTTTAACACAAAAATCTTCTGAAGGTAGACCATGATTTATATAGGTTTTATGTAAGTCATATGCAAATAAATTTTATTTCCCTCTCCTATGCCCCCAACAAATTCCATATTTTTCATATATTTGAATCTCACCCTAGATGAAATTCTTAAAAAGTGTAGCTTAATGGATAGAAACTGGGCCTGCAGTCAAGAAGGCTTGAATTTAAATCCAAACTCAAAGACTTACTAGCTGGGTCCATTTGCCTCCATTTGCCTCAGTTTCCTCAACTGTAAAATGAGAAGAATAATTGCTCCTACCTTCCAGGATTGCTTTGAGAATAAGATGAGATAATTATTTGTAACAGTACTTAGCACAGTGCCTGGCATACAGTAAATGTAATATGAATGCTATACTAATATAAATACTATTATGTTATTATTAATAAGATATCTGCTGTAGGGTATTAAGTGAAGGATAGATCAAGACCATGAGAAAGGGCAAAGAGCTGAGGAGAACAACTTCTGCCTGGACACAGAAGGTTTGGGAACAGGGGCCTTGCCGGGGCTACCTATGAGTAGTCTGCGCAGAAACAAGTCTTTTCCTGAGGTAGATCCAGAAAGGATTGCCTTTTCCCAGCTCAGGCCCACAGCACTCTGTCTCTGCCAACCGTTCTAGGAGCCTGCAAACTCACATTGTTGGGAAGGGGAGGCGGGATGTGTTTGAACTGAGGGCTTCATAGATTGCCAAGCACAACCTGTGCCAAGGCTGGGGTGAGTGGGAGAAGGGAGCCTAGAGGGGGTAAATAGGGAGGGGGATGATGGCGTTAAAACTGGAGGTGAGATTGATGGCAAAACTTTTCCTTCTTCATTCTCCTTCCCCTTTCCTCCCCAGATGGAATTTTGGCCTCAAATCTCCCCTTGAGAAGGAGTCCCCTCCCATCCAGTCCCAAGTGGGTATACATGAATGTTCTGGTTTACTGGAAATGGACTTAGAAAGAACTGGTTCTCAGCTTACTATTATGTTCCTCTGGAAAGTCAAAAAGAAAGGGGGGGGGGGAAACAGGTGGAGAGAGAGAGAGAGAAAAAAAAAAACTTGGTAATAACCAAATGACTTTTGCATTGAGCTTTTAAAAAATGAAGATGAAGGATGGGGATTATAGGAAGGCAGGGCCCTTAGTTTCTGGCTTTTTCCATCATTCTTTTCCTGCTGGCCAGTAGAGAGAGGTGTATGATGAGCTCAGCCAGATCTCCTCCCGTCCCACTCCTGTTTCTTCTTCTTTGGGTCCCTCTCTCTCCCTCTGACAATTTTGAAGACTGGAGAGCTCTAGAAGAGCCACCATCAGTTCTAGGGCTTTATGTCAGGGCCAGGGCACCGCCCTGGGTCCTTTTATCCCTCTTTTATCCCATAAAATGCATTTTTCTTTCCAGATCGCTTCTCTCTGAGCCCATTTAAAAGAAAAAAAAAGGGGGGGGGAGGACTAGATGCCTTTATGGGAACGAAGTGGAGAAGTGGGTCTATTGGAGTCAGCTTAAACTGCAACCCCGCAAAAGGCAGAGGAAAGGATGGTCAGGATGTGAGGGAGGGACCCATGGGGAGGGCGGGCTGTCCGAGCATCATAGCACTAAGGTTCTGAGGAGCATCCCCCAGCAACAGCTCATCTGGCGCCTCCAGTTCTACCCAAAAAGTTTCCAGCTCCCGGGGAACTGGGAAGCGGAGGATGAGAGTCACGAGGTGGCGTCGAGGGAAAGATTCTGGCCCCTCTACACTCTCCTCCTCTCCCGGGCTGTCGCCCACTTCCTTCTACCCACTACAGATTGTTTTCCAACCCGACAGCGCCCCCGCCTCAGAGGGACGCAGCTCCCGGGGTGGGCTGGGCAAGCGTAGCACCCGTCCGGGACGCCCTTGGGGAAGGCACTCGCACACCCTCAGCGTGGTCAGAACCGCACCTTCTGTGCCTTCTTCCGCACCCCCAATCCTGGCCAGCCGCTCTGCAGTCACCCCGCATTTGGAAGGAGTCCCACCCGCCCACCTCTCCTTACCCAGTCCCGGCACGAAAGTGTTGAGGAACAAGCAGATGACTGCCACGGGGAATGGCATGTAGGGGATCGCTGCCCGCAGGGGGCCCTTCTTCTCCCGCACCTGCACCACTACCCCGCTGGACGAGGATGCTCCCCGGGGGTCCGCGGCTGCAGCCGTTGTGGCTGCCGCCGCCGCCGGGGCCGCCGTCTCCCCTTCTTTGTGGGGATGCTCCATGGCTTCTACGAGCTCCCTGGGACGTAGAGGGGCTTACGGGAGGCTGCTGGGGAGGTAGGTGATGGGCTGGACGCGCCCTCCAGTCCACGCTGCCGGGGGTCCTCCTAGCTCACAGGTGGTGAGAGCCGAGGGCAGGGCGGCTGCTGCTGCTGCGTCCTCCACCCGGCTCTTGGAGAAAGCGCTCAGCAGCCCAGCCTCTCCGTCCGGGGACTAGATGCTCCGAGAACTCTTTCTCGAGCACACACGCTTCAACACACACATATACACTCTCAGACACAGGCGAAGGAAAGGAAAGGGCAGCGTGACACTTCAGTGACAGTCGTTCATTGCCCCTCCCCCAGCCTGACTTCTTCCCCGCCCCCCCATCCTTCACCCCCACTCTCAAAATGAGAACGATGGAAGAGAAATTTGAGGTTGATATTAAACAAAGCGAAACTGGGAGGGAGGAGACTTGTTGGTGCTGGGGATTAGAAATTACTTTCTCTCCCTGAAGAAAACTATATGAAATTTCTTAGAGGGAAGGAGATAGAAGTACATTCTGTCTTTATTCGTCTGTAACATATTTACAAGTATTTACATACTTGAGCTAATTTGTCCTTACAACATTCCTAAAATGGGAAGTCGCCCGTGTCCTTAATGAGAGAGAGAGAGAGAGAAAGAGAGAGAGAGAGAGAGAGAGAGAGAGAGAGAGAGAGAGAGAGAGAGAGAGAGAGAGAGAGAGAGACAGAGACAGAGAGAGACAGAGACAGAGACAGACAGAGACAGAGAGACAGAGAAAGAGACAGAGAGAGACAGACAGACAGAGAGAGAGAGAGAGAGAGAGAGAGAGAGACAGAGACAGAGACAGAGACACAGAGAGAGATAGAGAGAGACAGAGAGAGATTTTACAAATAGAGAAACTAAGGCAGGGAGTGGTTGAGGGATTTATTTCAGGTCTCGTAGAAAAATCAATGAGGGAGCCCACAGTAGAGGTCCGGATTTTGGGTGGGGACTCCCCTTGTGAGCATCGCCACCAGAGACCTTAACGGGATCAACCTATGCTGGAATCATTTCCAAGAATACTGTAGGACCGGGGAAGAGAAGCCCCCCTCAAAGTCCTCAACAGTGGTGTATATACAAAGCTGTAAGGAAGGGGATAGCGCCGTCTGGTGGTTAGCGCTCAACAGTTGGGTAGCCAAGTTCTGTCTTCCAATGTCCACTTTAGAAGGGAAAAAAATCAGTTAAATAAATAACTGAATAACGCCCTTTCTGGTCCCCTATCAAAATAAGCAAAGAAATTTAGCAAAAACCAACTAGGCTACTATATTAAGGAAGTCTTAATGAAAGACGACTTGAATTTTCTGAACTGACTCAAATTATCTAGATAATTGTGCAACTCTTACATTTGTAGAGATACAAAAGTAACCTCCATAGTCTCCTTCTTTCTCTAGAAATAATAGTTTGGGTTTTCCCAAATTTTCGTGTGTGTGTTTTTAAATGCCCACTCCAAAGCATTATTGGTCTTTTTAGACAAGACTGTTAAAGAATAGGAATTGTTATTTTCTAGGTCAATGGCCAAAAACACTTTTACACTGCCAGCCAGGAGGAAACAGTGATATTGATTGCTTCTCTAGGCAATCGCTCCCTAAATTGTGTGCTACTGGGAAATCACCTATAACTTGAGCTGTCTTCTCCTTCAGTTACATTCAGCTCTTCATGGCTCATTTGGGGTTTTCTTGGCAAAGATACTAGAGTAGCTTGCCATTTCTCTAGCTCATTTTACAGATGAAAAAACTGAGGCAAACATTAAGTGACTTGCCTAGAGTCATTCAGCTACTGTCTGAGGCCATATTTCAGATCCACACTCTATCCACTGTGTCATCTACCTTGCTAAGATATCTATCTGTCCTTAAAACCCTAGATGCAGTTTGCCATAACAAATAAAATGCTAGGCTTAGAAACTCTAGAAAACTAGAGTTTAAATTCTGACTCAGTCAGAATGAGTCACTGACCTTATCTATAAAATGGAGAAAATAATAGCCCCTACCATATAGGGCTGTTATGAAAATCACATGAAATAATGAGTGTAAAGTGCTTTATAAATCTGTAAGGTAGCAAAACTTTAAATTGCACAAAGTGTTTTGGAACACCCTTTACAAAAATGAGTTCCCAGACTATATGTGAGGAACTAGGTGACACAGTGAATGCAATGCTGGGTTTGGAGTTCAAATTTGACCTCAAACACTTACTAACTGTGTGACCCGGTGTTAACCCTTTTTGCCTCCATTTCTTCAGCTGTAAATTTAGCTGTAGAAGGAAATGGCAAACCACTCTTGTATTTTTTTTCCAAGAAAACCTCAAATGGGGTCACCAAAGAATCAGACATGATTAAGTGATTGAAGAGCAACAACAAAAGATCCTATGCTAACAAATTGTTTAAAAGAAAAAGAGGGGGTCATCAGATAAATCCTTATGGGAATTGGGTACAACTGGAATTGCTATTGGGTCTTCAAATAGGACCCCACTGTCTAGCCTGAAAATGGTGGAAGAGAATGACCTCTAGTCTCAAGTCAAGAAACCTCAATTGTAGTATCAACCTTGCTACTAAAAGGCTTGTATAACATGGCTAAAATTCACTAAACCTCAATTTCTTCATCCTTAAAGGAAATTGGCTAAGATGATCTATAAATTCTCTTCCAGTGCTATTATTCTACAATGAATTTTTAAAGTGCTCAGGTCCTACTTCTCTACCCTGAATTATGAGATAATAGGGAGTGGAGGTAGAGGAAGAGGAAAACTATGGATGGAATGGAGCTGTCTCGGCATTTCTATTCTATTACATTTACTGACAGTGTGCAGGCTGTTTCAGATAGTCATATCCTTTCAAAGAAAAGCTCAACCTTTAAATAATTCGCCAGACATAATAATCAATCTGCAACAAACACAGCAGGAGAGTGATAGATAGCATCAAAATCTGACAACATCAGCTAAACAATACAACTAGGCCAGACACTGGGTCATGAGAATGAGATCTATTTCTTGGCCTTGTTCTGTCATTAGTTGAATAAAGTGGTTTTGCTGGAGGCCCCCCTTTTTAACAAAAAAAGGGGGGGAATAATAACTCAGCACCAAGTTAGCTTCTGAATCATACAAAGAATTGGATAGATCCTTCGGGCAAAGTCAGATTTGTAGTTTCTAGATAATTGCCCCTTCACTGGCTCAAAGTGAGCAAGTATTTATCAAGTGTGTGCTATATGTAAATTATTAGAAGAGGAATGTGAGAAATAAAATCTACAGTTCCTGTCCTCAAGAAGCCTTCTCCTGGGGAAATGTGATGTGTCCACAAATAAACAATGGATGTTAGGCACAAATCCATTGGCTGAATAGCTGCAACTGTTAGCTTTTTTGAAAAAGCCTGAATTAGATGTGTTCATCCATCTTTGCCTCAGTGTCAAGATTGGTAACCAATAAAGGAAGTGGAACACATGACCTTGGGAATTTGAAAGGTCCAGAGGGCTCTTCTGTAGCCTGTTATTCCAGACTTTTATTTCATAGCTAGTTTAGTTTCAATGCCCAGAGGAACAAAGAGTGACTTGGGAAAATGACCTTTGAAAACTCAGTCCAGTAGTAGTTGAAAAGCAGCTTCACCTGCAACTCGTGGTATATCTGAGCTTGAATTTAGTGGAACCAAAGCTGTGTAGGAAATGAACCAAGTTTTGAGTCTAACTACCCACTCCCCTCCCAGAGTCCAAGGTAGAGTGGGGTATCCCCAAGATATTTGGGAAAAACATTTCTGTGTTTATTCTTGCTGTATGACTGATCTTTTTTTTTTTTTTTTGTATGAACTCATCCAAAAGTAAGTGATTAAATGGAATTGATGGTACTAGCCACTATCTCCCTCCAACAAATGAGGAAACCAAAACTGGTCAGGGCTCAAGACAATGGCAGAGAAAAGACACCCCAACAACTATGCGCAAGGTACCGGAGAACCATGAGGGGAAGGTCTAATAGGCGCATAGTCCTAGGGGAGCAGAGGTAGGGTATTCTATGTTTAATACAGGAAAAGGAAAGATAGGGGCAAAGGAGGTGGGGAAAAGAGAGGAGAGAGAGAGACAGAGAGAGAGAGACAGAGAGAGAGAGAGAGAGACAGAGAGAGAGAGAGAGAGAGAGAGAGAGAGAGAGAGAGAGAGAGAGAGAGAGAGAGACAGAGACAGAGACAGAGACAGAGACAGAGAGATACATGCAAGAGAGAAGGGGGAGAGAGAGAGAGAGAGAGAGACAGAGAGAGACAGAGACAGAGAGACAGAGACAGAGAGAGACAGAGAGAGACAGAGAGAGAGAGAGGAGAGAGAGAGAGAGAGAGAGAGAGAGAGAGAGAGAGAGAGAGAGAGAGAGAGAGAGAGAGAGAGAGAGAGAGAGAGAGAGAGAGAGAGAGAGGAGAAGAAGACAAAGAAGAGGGGAGAGTGAGAAGGGAAGGAGGTGGAAGAATGAGGAAAAGAGAGGAGAAAGAAAGGAAGGAAAAGACAACATAAACTCATGCTGAGTGAATCAAACAGAAGTAGGAAAACATACATAGTAACAGCAAGATTGTGTGATCAACTATGATAGACTTAGCTCTTCTTAGCAATTTAGTGATCTAAGGCAATTCCAATAAACTTTGGATAGAAAATGCTATAAGCAGTCAGAGGTAGAACTATGAAGACTAAATGTGGATCAGAGAATACTGTTTTCACCTTTTTTTCTGGTGGTTTCTTTTTTCCCAGTTTTTCCCTTTTGTTTTTATTTTCTCTCTCAACACAATTCATATGGAAATATGTAAAAAAAAAATGAATGTAATATATAATCTAAAAAGAAAAGGGAAAAAAATGGGATTTACTCCAATATTCTAATGGACGTGTAATCTTAGATGTGATTATTCCCTCCAATGATATTATAACCTATCCATGCCTTCCCATCTTATTCAATTTTCATTCATGTTTTTGAATAAATGTCACAGGGAACTTGTTCAGCATACTAGAATACTCTCTCAAGTTTCCTATCATTGAATGGATACTAGTAGAACAGAGGCCTTGCCAATATTTATTTCTCCCTCTTGCTACATTCCTCTACTTACTATTTTCAAGAATACATATTTTTATGCCATTCTATACAGTACTGCTTTTTTATGTTGTAAAATATTTCAATCTTCTTGTACCCACTCTATGCCTGTCCATTGCCCAAGAAATGCTTTGTTTTGGTGAATCATTTTTTAAAATCACTGAACAACATGCAAACTAGAAGTTTGTATTACCTACTTCTTTCAATCAATTATATAATGGTAATTATATAGTTTATTGTGAAGTAAGATTTGAATGCCTGCCTTTTCCCTTCTAATATTCTTAAGGAAGTTCCCCTACATAGAATTTTATAATAAAATGCATATAAATAGGAAAAGTAGATATATAGATTGGTAGTTTTGGGATGCTATTGGTCACTTTTTAAGGGTAATAATATGGCATGAGATTTTTAGTGTCTTTTTTCAGTACTTTGAGAATAATGCCCTATGTTCAAAATTCTTTTTTGAACTCCTCCACATAAACTGGTTTCAGTTTAGTTGCTTTTCCCCTTCTGTTCTCTTCTTCAGTACATTCCACTTCATATATAACACATATGGGACCATGATGTCAAGAGTCCAAATGTGGTTTCTCCATTATCTTGCCGGTGAAATGAAATTATTATAAAGAAAAATCTTTATAGATTTTTTTCTATCTTTCACATATTTATTGTCCTTCCAGTTTCAGTTTTAAATGTTTTTGGAATGATTTTGCTTAACTGGGAATCTCACAAAGCCTTTTTAAAGTTGATTCTTCCTTTTACTTCCTCTCACTATTTTCACTATAAGATAATATTATTCATAATTTTCTACCTTTATTCCTTAACAAATTTTCAAGTGAATTTATATTCTAAATGGGTGTTGCCCTTGACTACCATCTTTTTCTATTTGGAAAATAAGTCAGGTGTTTTGCTAAGGTAATTTTGAGGATTTTTTAGTCTCTTCACTATGGAAATTGATTTATGTGAGTTAAACTTCTATATAAGATTATCATTTATGTTTTTATTCCATCCACTTCCCATTTTTCTTTGTTTAATTTTTAAATGGGTCAGATTGGAATGGTTTTCATTACATATCATATTTTTCCTCATTTTTATTTTTTTCTCAGTTTCAAATTAATTTTTACCCTTGTAACATTTCATTGGTCTGATTATATATAGATAATTCAGAAATGAATGTTATATCCCTGAGTCATTTCCAATATGTCAAAACACAATCAATTTCTTTTACAATCAAAATCTAAAGCTTTTGTATTAGGTTTAGCAGTTGACAAAATAATAGATGTTCTTGGTCATTTGCAATCTATAGTTTTGCTTAGTAAGATTTGGGATTTTTTACAAATTAAATTATTTAAGAAAAGTTTTTTAAAGTTCATTTTAAAATCTGGATCTTCCTCAATTCTTTTTTTATATAATGAGTGCTTGATAAACATTTGTTGAGTGAATGGAATTGAACTAAAGCTAGGACACTCACTAGGTTTTCACTCATGTTCACAGTCATTTGAGTATCAAATATAAGCCTATATTTTGAACACGTTTGTTTTCTCACTTGTCTGTCTGTCTCTAACACATACACACACACACACACACACACACACACACACACACACACACACACATACAAAGAGTGTAATTGAAATTTGAGTCTTAAGTTCAGAATTAAGAGATATATTTTCTAGTCTCAGTTCTGCCACATCTTTGCTATGTGAATTTGTACAAACTAATAAATCTCTATGCCTAAATTTCTCCATGCATATATAAATGGAGTAGAGCAACTTATTTTCTGATATAAAGTAAAACAGAGCTCACCAGATCTATCAGCTCTACCTAGCCTTTTAGATCTTATTTCTGATTTATATGGACTATAATTGGCATCAGAAAACCAAAAAGTAATTGAAGGAAATTTTCTCACTCTTAAGTTAAAGAGTAAATTGGATTCTCGAAATGGCAACTGAAACAGAAAAGATACACTTAAATGACTAAAGTCTTCTCTAACTGACTGCATCTGGATGATCTAGACTCATAAAATACCTGAAATTTCCTTTTAAAACTATGATACAAAAAACCTGAATCTCCTAGCAGAAAGCTGAACCCAACAGAGAGATTTTAGTAGAGAGTAGTTTGCCAAAGATCCCTCATTTTAAAAGTAATGCTATTTTTCAGCCCGCTGACATCACCAGATGACCATGTTTTCAAGAAAACAAATATCGATGTTGGAGGTAAAGGGGTTTTCCAGATATGATGGAGTCTGAGTTATTCTGGCCATATTTCCTTCTGGTGATGTAACTTGTGAAACTCTGTGCCTTTATTTTATGCTGGGGGGCATTTTCTTACCACATATATTTCTCTGGTGTCTAATTACTTGTCTATTGCTTTAAATTAATGTATTCTCTGGTTGGCCTGGTAAAATAAAATAATCAGAGGGAAGGGAGTATTTTGTGAGCCATGATTTTGAGTTAATGCTGTCCTATCTCATGCTTTGACCCTGGGATAGCTTTGGGGAACACTCATGTAAAAGGGGCCCAGGGAACTACATGTAACAGAGGTGACACCTGTCCTACTTACCAAATAGGTTGTAAAGATAGAAGGATATTATAGGTGTGAAAGGAATGATTATTTTTGGTATCCATCTGGCAATTAATTCTGAGATGTTTCCCTACAGTCTTGTGCATCTAAGGTTATCAGGGAGGCTTTGCCCTCTGGAAGAATTTATAGCATTTTTATTGCCTGCCTTGTGATTACATTGTAATAGATCAAACTGTGGACATTAATAGGGCTGGCTGGATATTTTTGACTGTATTATAATTAATCCCAACATTGCTTGCAAGGAAATCTGTGGTGTAAGTATGTGCCACTCAGGAAAATCATCAGTTGCAATGTAGAATGATGTTAAATAATAAAATAATAATAATAATAACCATCTCATATTTGTATAGTTATCCTTTCTACTATCTAAAGGATTTCTCATTTTCTTCCAATCACCCTGAAAGATAGGTATAATTTTTCTCTCTTGCTGATGGGAAATAGCAACTTAGAGTAATTTCACATAGTTAGTAATTATGAGAGGCAGGATTTGAATCCAGCTTTACTGAATGCAGGTCAGGCACTCTTTATTCTCCGTTATCTGACGGATGTATTGAGCAAGATTCAGCTAAGATCAGTCAATAAGCCTGTCCCCTTGCACCCAGTCCCGATTAAGCTTTTTCTTTCCAGGTCTCTTGTCCATCTCTTTTTAACTAGGATTTGCAGGTAAATTCAGACCAAGGGAAAATTTGATGAGCTAAAATAAATAAATAAATGGTTTGAGGGCAATTTTTATTTATTTTGTTTTTCATTAAAACTTTTTATTTTCAAAACATATTCAAGGATACTATATGAGGATGTATTCTGATGGAAGTGGATATCTTCAACATAGAGAAGAGCTAATCCAATTCCAATTGATCAATGATGGACAGAATCAGCTACACCCAGACACTGGGAAATGAGTGTAAACTGTTAGCATTTTTTGTTTTTCTCCCCAGGTTATTTTTACCTTCCGAATCCAATTCTTCCTTTGCAACAACAACAACAAAATTCGGTTCTGCACATATATATTGTATCTAGGATATACTATAACACATTTAACATGTAGGGGAATGCCTGCCATCTGGGGGAGGGGGGGTGGAGGGAAGGAGGGGAAAAATTCAGAACAGAAAGGAGTACAAGGGATAATGTTGTAAAAAATTACCTATGCATATGTACTGTCAAAAAATATTATAATTATAAAATTAATTTTAAAAATTAATTTTAAAAAACCATATGCAAGGATAATTTTTCAATACTGACCCTTGCAAAACTGTGTGTTCCAATTTCTCCTCTTTCCCCCCACCCTCTCTTCTAGATGGCAAATAATCCAATATATGTTAAACATGGTAAAAATATATATGTTATGTATTGGTCAACCTGCCATCTTGGATGGGGGAGGAAGGGAAAAATTAGAACAGAAGGTTTGGCAATTGTCAATGTTGTAAAATTACCCATGCATATATCTGGTAAATAAAAGCTATTAAAGAAAAGAAAAATAGAAAACTGAATATATATATGTTAAATATAATATATACATACATATTCATACGCAAGAAAAATCAGATCAAAAAAGGAAAACAATGAGAAAGAAAATAAAATGCAAGTAAACAACAACAAAAAGAGTGAAAATGCTATGTTGTGATCTACACTCAGTTACCACAGTCTTCTTTCTGGATCTCTTCATCACAAGATCATTGAAACTGGCCTGAATCATCTCAATGTTGAAAAGAGCCATGTTTATCAGAATTGATCATCGTATAATCTGGTTGCCATGTACAGTAATCTCCTGGTTCTGCTCATTTCACTCAGGATCAGTTCTTGTAAGTCTCTCCAGCCCTCTGAAATCATCCTGCTGATAATTCCTTATAGAACAATTATATTCCATAACATTCATATGCCATAACTTATTCAGCCATTCTTCAACTGATGGACATTCATTCAGTTTCCAGCTTTTTGCCACTACAAAAAGGACTACCACAAACATTTTTGCACTTGTGGGTCCCTTTCTTGAAGGCCATTTTCAATGCTCTTCAAAAAATAAAAAATACAAGCCTTCAGCAAAAAAGCACCTCCAGCAATGCTAGAGCAAAGAAAAATACTTTGTCTTTAAAAGATCTTGGGTCTCAAGCTTTTCCCAAGAAAAGTCTGACTTGTTATACAAACAATTTAAAAATATTCTTGAATTTGGTACAGCAGCAGCCACTGCTGTAGACTCAATTCTAAATAAAATGTGGAATGTGGTTAAAAAAGAGGATACAGGAATTCATCAGAAGGCCCTGTAAGGCTCACAGACGCCTAGGGGCAAGCAGGTGTCCAGACTAAAGAAAACCAGGGACCCAGGAACTCCTCCACCACCCCGAGTAACTGCCCATCAGCCAAATCTAGGGATGAGTAGAAAGAAAATGAGTCATTATTATCTCTGGGAACTTTTTCCTTTCTCTTATTTAGCTGGGTATTCAAGATCCTCTACAATCTGGTTTCAATCCATTTTCTCAACCTGATCTTATGTTATTCTATCCCCCTTCAGGCATTCTCACTACAACCAAACTGTACTGTTGGCTTTTCTTTGCACTATTTAGGCATTTCTCCAAGGTGTATTATTGAGAAGTATTCTTTCTTTTTATCACCACCTATCAAAATCTTTCTCCTTGTTTAAGGCTGGGACCAGGTGCCATTTGTCAGATTTTCCCCACAAATTTCTCCCTCTTCATATTTCCTTCTAAAATTTTGTTTGTCTCCCCTTTGTCCTTATCATATCTTTGAACACTTGTGGCTGGATTTGAATTCAAATTTTCATGATTTCAGATACCCTGTTTTATCTACAAAATCCACCAACTATCTGGACTATTAACTTAGCTCCTTAGTAATTTCCTGTCTTTCTTGCTCCCTCCCTTTTATTTTCCCTTCTCCCTCGCTCTTTTTTCCCTCTTCACATGGCTCCTTATTTTCCCATCTCTGAATTGGTGCTTCTCTTTGTCCCTTGCTAGATAGTCATTGACTCAATGCCAATTTCATTCAGTTTCTGAAAAATCTATTAGGTAGTAATGAATTTGCAAATCAGTTCTCCTACTGGGAATTGAGCTTGTAGTTTCATTGTAATTCCAGTTGAAAAGCTAAACAGTAAATCAAATTGACTGATGGAGGTCCTAAGGTTACCCTCTTGACCAAATCCTCTCTCCTAGTGGTTAAAATTTAAGCTCTTTGAAATCAGGGACTATTTCATTTTTATCTTTGTGCTTTCAGTGTTAATCACAGTGCCTTTCACAAAATAGGCATTTAATAAATGTCTGTTGATAGATTATCTTATCCTTTCCATTATTGACCATAGACTGTTACTTTAATTCCTAAATGTATGTTCCACTCTGCCTTTATGAAATGGTGCCAGTGCCTACCACGTAGTAGATGGTAGGGATTCATTGTCTGAGTTCAGGATCCTAATGCACATGGAGAACAGCATCACATCTTGGTCTGAACAAGGGGCAGGCAACTGAGAGCTCTAGCCTAATCTCTGATGGAAATTTTTCTGGCATCTTTTGCAACTGAACTTTTCTGTCAATCTGTCTGTGAAAATAATCATGGTGTGTTTCTCTACTTCTATGTGGGCACAGAGGGAAGGAAAAGGAGGAAGGAGGAAAAGAACAGGAGAAAGAAGAAAAAAGGAGGAAAAAGAGGAAGAGGAGGGGAAAGAAGAGGAAGTGGAAAAGAAAGAGGAAGAAGAAAAGGAAGAGGTGCTGGTGGTAGAGGAAGATGAGGTAATAGAGGAGGAAGAAGTAGAAGAAGTGGAGGAAGAGGAGGATGGCATAACATGTTGATGGGCATCGTGGGCAAAGAAAGCCAATACCTTTCACAGTCTACAATCAAACCTGTCAGAAAGAGTCCTGGGCTGTTATTTGACCTGGACTAAATCAGCCCTTGTGCAATACAGAATGGTCAATTTGGACATCAAGAGACATGGCAGGAGATAGACCCGCAAGGGAAGAGAGTGCAGGATTGCTGTTGTTTTCCTTTTGTTCTCAAAAATGACATAAAGTAAAGGCAGATAGATGATGGAGGACCCCGGGGAAGTGGAATTCTTTCCATCTCTTTGCTCATCTTCATAAATAAAGTAAAATTAAGGGTGTGCTCTTGGGGGCTGTTCAATGGCTTTGGGATCTACTTTTAGGAATATTTTCCAGATAACAAAGTTGAAGGGAGAGAAAGAGGAATAAAAAAGCTAAGAAAAGAAGGCCAGGATCACAGAGGAGAGGAAGGAGAAAAAGGGAATAGAGAATGAGAGGGAAAGAAAGGAGAGGGAGAGGAATAAGAAGAAAGGAAAAGGGAATAAAGAAGGAACCGAAAATGAAAAAGAGGGGAAGAGAAAGAGAAAAGGAAAAAGGAGGGAGAGAAGAAGGGGAGGGATGTGAAGAAGGGGACATGGAAAAGTGGGAAAGAGAGCTGTCTGTCATGCTCTCCTTCCTTAACTCAGCTTTTAGCGTCCCTGGCTTTCTTTAAGACTTAGCTCAAATCTCCCATAGCATTCAGGGCTCTCTCCAGTCATCCTGATTTATATCTTGTTATTGGAGAAAGTAAGCTCTGAAGGAGAAAGTGAGGCAGGTAACTTTGCACATCAATTCACTAGCATATCACAGCAAGATCTCCCTGATATCATAGTCTTCCACAAAGAAGGACAAACGGCAGCTCAAATCCCACTTTTTTATCAAGAGGTTTTTCTTGGTTTCCCCACCTTCAGTTATAATACCTTCCTCTCTGAGATTACCTTCCATCTATTCTAAGTCTACTTTATATGTTATCTCCCCTGATGGAATGTAAGTGCTTTGAGGGAAGGGATTATTTTTGTCTTTCTTTATATCCCCATTGTTTAGCTTAATGCCTGATTCATAGTTAACTGCTTAGACTACCATTCTGCACACATCAAATCCTTAATGGTTTTTTAACTGAATGCTTGGTTAATTGAAAAAATAAAACCCAGCAGATAGAAAACATAGGCACTGGTACCGAGACATACCCATCCTCTGACTGTAGAAGAAAACTCAGGCACAGACATCTGCCCTAACTTCCCAATCTACTTCTGAATCCCCAGCTTTGCGTATGAAGGGCCATATGCATCGCACCCGCTTCCCCCCTGCTCAATGGTTCCTCACTTCCTTCTTTCCTTCCTCACATGGAGCACTGAGCTTTTTTCCTTCCAATCATATTGTCTCATGTTTCCCAGGATGACACATTGGGACATGAAGCACTGTGATTTTGGCAGGCTCTGCAGACCCATCTCTCCCTCAACATTTAGTTCCTGGGCGTAGGTTGGTTTATTTACTTGATCACTGCACTCCCCACTGATGCCTATTAAGTTCTTAGCTCTGGCCATAAGATGCATCTAAAGATCCTCTCCAGAAGCAAGTTGCCCAGTACCAGGCGAGTATCTCCTACTACTCACTTCTCTCTTAGGGACACAACAACCCTACATCACACAATACAGCCTAAAGTGTTGGTAGAGACACACCTTCACATCAACCCGGAGCCACTGAGAAACTTAGGACTGTCATAGAATGTTAGCTCTAAAAGGAACCCTAGAAGACATTTGGTCCCAATACTTCTTTTGAAAGATGTGGAAGGACCAAAAAGAAGTTACTTACCCCAAAACACACAGCTCTTAAGTTGTAAATATAAACTGAGAGTCCAGGTCTTATAATTCCCTTCCCAAATCTTTTTATACTGAAAATACCACAGCCTTTTGAAACAGTTAAGCTTCAAGATTAGAAAATTAGAGGATTTAGATTAGTAAAAGACCTTATTGATGTTCTACTTCAGGGTTCAATAAACTATGGCCCTTATTCAGCCTTTGTACTGCTGGAGAGTTAAGAATGATTTTACATTTTAAAATCAAAATTTGTTGTATTTAAAAATATAAAAACCATTCTTAGCATACAAAAACAAGCAGCACCAAGTTTTGGCCCTCAGCTCATAGTTTGCTGACCCCTGCTAGGTCAACTCTCTTTTTTCCACAAACAAGGAAAGTGAGCTCTAGAGAAATTAAATAATAATAGCTTTTCCATAAAGGGTGAAGGGAGAAAGATGGTTCTAGAGTGCCAGCATGGCCCTAAGAACATTGACTTGGGTATGGGGATAACTTGAAAATTGGTTCCAGAAGGGAGGGCTTTCACAAATATTATCTAATTTTCTCTTCACAATGATTCTGTGAAGTAGGAGCCATTTTGAGAAGTTAAATGATTTGCTTAAGGTCAAATAGCTAGTAAGTTTCTGAGGTTGGATTTGAACTTGGGTCTTCCATTACTCTACATCCATCATCACTGTGCCTCCCAGCTTCCTCTAGACAAAGGTAGCACAGTTCTCTCAAGGTCAGATTTAAATAAAGGGTATGTAGCTAATCCCTTATCTATCCACTCTACTCACTCCTTTTGTCTCTGTAGAGACCAGTTTTAGATCTTCCACTGAAATGAATTTCTGAGATCACATGTTCTTGAAAGAAGGACAACTAGACCACTTAGAATAGGTCAATTTGTCTGGGCACAGGCATAGAAAAAAGTCTTTACAGGGGATGTTGGGAGTCATGTCTCTTAAAATTATGGAGCAGTCATTTGGGAGATGGAAGGTGGGGGAAAGGGTACTGTGACTTGAGCTCATCAGACAGAGTCCTAGCTTGGGGGTAAATTATGCACAGCAACTTGGCTTGCTGCACAAATGGAATTATGTTTCAGTCCAAATTCTTTGCCATGTATAAATTACTTTTTATTTTATTACTCTATAAACCACCCTCCAGACAGATTTGAATGCCACATTAAATATGTCAACCATGTTCCCAAGCAGCAAGTGTACAAATCTTGTACCATCCCCATTAGTTCCGAGAGAGATTTTCCTTTTTTCTTAAAAAAAAAGAAAGAAAGAAAGAAAGAAAGAAAGAAAGAAAGAAAGAAAGAAAGAAAGAAAGAAAGAAAGAAAGAAAGAAAGGCTTGAGCACTTGTACTTTGAGTAATTGCTTACAAATTTTAGAAGAAAAAAACCAATACTGAATATTTTGAAGCAGTGGAAAAACCTCTGGTATGTAATCATAGTCACAGATCATAACCCTCTCTCACTAATCATAGGTTGTTCTTGGCCCACCTGCTAATTTTTCAGAAAAGGAACTGAGGTCCAGAGAGAGATTAAGTGATTTGGCCAATGTCACACAGGTAGTCAGTGACAGAGCTGAGATTCAAACTGAGGTCCTGAGAACCTAAAGCCAACTCTCTCTTTTGGAATTTGAATATTAGCTTTGCCAAGTACTTTCTCTGCAACCAGAGGCAGGTCATATTTTCTCCTAATCTTAGTTTACTCATATGTCAAGTTTGGGGGATGAGTTAGCTGTCCCTTTCAGGTCTAAAACTATGATCTTATGATTCTGCAATTAAAATAGGACATTCTGACATGCAATAGCTCATAGGCAAAGTGCTGATCTTGGTATGCTCTCCCTACCTCTAGATTGACCTACAGAGAGAAGACCCTTGCAACCTGTTCTGGCTTGTGTCAAGTCTTAGAAACAGAATGTTAAGGAAATACAGGATCATATTGACAGAGCTGAGAAGGAACTTAAAGAGGTCACCTAGTCAAACCACCTCATTTTTACAGAAGAAAACTGGAGCCCAGGAGTTTTTTTTAATGGATTATTCTTTATTAAAGGGGTGGCTCCTGGTTAGGGGAGCTCCTTCTACTGAGGAGCATTTGAAACAATGAAATAAGCAAGTTCAATTAATTCAATGAACATTTATTAAGTACTTACTAGATGCCAGGCACTAGGTTAAGTGCTGGTTAAGTTAAATAAGAAAAAGAGTGATCCCTGTCCTCAAGGAGCTTCCAATCTAATAGAGGAAGACAACACAAAAGAAAGCTAATACATACTGGAGTATGCATTACATGTGTTCCACGGAGTTTATCCATAGTTTCTCAGAACTACCTAACAAAGCTGTTCAATTCATCATTTTCCAGGAGCTGGCCTTTGTTCTAAACTGTCCTGCTTATTGCACTAGCCATTGAGATTCCTTGCAACTGAGTATACAGTGGATAGAGCCTGAAAATAGAAGGGACCTGAGTTCAGCACTGGATGCCCTACCCACTCAGAATCCCCAACAACCACCTCTGAGACCAGCTCTTCTAGACACTCAACCTGCTGTCTACATTGGACAGCAGCCACTGAGATCTAACTATCGTGCTGATTATGTTTAGGCACTGGAGAAACGAAGAAGAAAGATATCTGAACTCTCTTAGACCCTCTGTTTCATCTGTAGAGTAAATGAATTGAGAAATATGAGCTCTGAGATCCTTTCCAGCTGCAACTCTATGACTTTGTGTGGGGAAGAACAAAGTGAGCACAGGAGGAAGGAGAAAGAAAGGGGCATGGAAAGGCAGGAATGGGAAGAGAAAGACTGAGATTGGGAGGTTTCATTAGTTCACATGGGTTTAATTGTTTCTATTAAGATGATTCTCAGATCTAAATAACTAAAGGTGCTGGAAATATTCCTTGCCCTCAATTAGTTTATATTCCATCTGATGAACATGCTCCTGGTCCAAGAGAAGGAGAGGAGAAGGGAGGAGAGGGAAGGAGAGGGAGAAGGAAAGGAAGAAAAAGAGGAGGAAGAGAAAAAGGAGGGAAAAGGGGAGAGAGAGGAGGGGGAAAAGGGAGGGAGAAAGGAGAGAGGAGGGAAGGGGAGGGAGGAAAGAAGAGGGAGAGGGAGAAAGAAGAGAAAGAGGGAAAGAGGAGAGATGGTTCCAATGATAAAGAAGTCTCAGAACACTAATAAATTCAAAGATTTTAGACTTTTAATTACTATAAAACCATGGAAACCAAAGAAACAGCAACATTTTAATGATCCACTAGGGGATAGCAACTGTTTGCACAGTGCCCTAGTGGTCAGCAACCAGGGCCTCTGTAGAGCCAGAGAAGACAGATGTTTCCAAGGATATGATCCCTCTAGACTAAAGAAAATGCCTTACCTCTGGTTCCTGCCTTGTAAAAACAGTAGAAGCAGCTCTACAGATTTCACACTTGTCTTGAGAGTGAGAAGGAAACCTGACTACAATGCAAGATGTTTGGCCTCTGCCCCAGCTGTCAACAAGAAAGCCGATTTCCAAAGGTATAGCAATGCCCTCCTAAATACTAATCTCACCTAAGCCCTCTACGAAGATGTTTAAATAAAATGACAGAGCAAAGATTCTCCAACCTATTAATCATATCTGCAATCGGTCTTGAAACCTTACCTGGTAAATTCTGGGCCCCACCCCTTCCTGACCAATTTTCTGTAATTTCTGTTATGGAAAGAATAGAATGCTCAGTAGCTCAGTACCTCTTTTTTGATGCTCACACACTTTAAAAGAAATAAAAAATGATTTCCATACATAGACTTGGGACTTGAAACAATTATATATATGTATATATATATATATGCACACAATATACATATATATATGCACACAATATACATATATATTTGTATATAATATAAAATTAATTTTATATAGTCTATGTATGTGACACATTTTATATTATGTATATAATGCATTATTTTTCATAATTATCTATTAAATTATTCTAATAGAAGATATATTTATGTATATATACACATATATATGTAAAATTAAGTTCTAAGATGATTATACAAAGTACAATAGGAATTCAGAGGAGAGAAAGGGAAAATGGAATAACCAGGACACTTTTCATAAACCTCTGAGGTTTCAGAATGAAAACTGGGTTGCATCTTAAAGATCCAAATTCTGGATGGATTTTAAAATTTATACTTATATGAGAGAAAATGGGGAGCAATCAAAAGCTTTGAGAAGAGAATTAAGAATATTGTTGGTCTTATGACTCTAATTAGGGTTTTCTTGACAAAGATATTGAAATGATTTGACATTACAATTCATTACAGATGAGGAAACTGAGGCAAACAGGTTTGTGACTTTCCCAGGGTCACACACCTAATAAATGCCTGAGGCTACATTTGAATTCAGGCCCAATGCATTATTATAACAAAGCTTCTTCAGATGTATTTTGTGAATCTATGTGGGATTGTGTAACTCAATGTGGGAGCTATGAAATGATGATTTATCAGTAAATTTTTTGTACACCCATTTTATATTTATTACAGGAGTCAAATAAAAATTTTTCAGACAAAAAGGGTTCAAGAGTGGAAAAAGCTTAAAAAGTCCTTTGTGAGTATGCTATATAATATTTTATATTTGTCCATATCTGCCTATATATATATATATATATATATATATATATATATATACATGCCCATAATATTTTATATTTAAGTAGTGGATTAAGATTACAAAGGGCTTTTAAATACATTTTTTTAATTTGGTCTTCCCAATAATTCTGTAAAACAGGTAATAGAACTATTCATGCCCCCTGTTTTATACGTAATGGAGAGACTGGCCAATAGGTGCCTCGTCCTCAGAGCATGTGTAAAAGGTTCTTCCTGCTGATATCCCATAAGAGAAATTTGGTAAGCCAACTTCTAGAGGTAGGTAGAATAGTGAAGGAACTTTGCCTCTGATACAGAGCATGAATAAGTATTCCGTGACTGCTTCCTGTTTGCTTACTGTGTGATGGGAAAAAACCTTTTAATTGGTCACCAAGCCAGAACTGAGACTGCATACCAAAGGCTCCACTAGAGAAACTCAAGTTTTCTCTTCCTGCTGTAAAACTCTGGGGAGAGAGAGAGGTCAGGAAAAAAAAGTAAAATATGCAGCCCCAGTGAAAGAATATAGGACTAAAGGGACTCAGTTTAAGCTTACTCCTCTCATGGACATTATATGTATTTGTTGGAAGGAGTGAACCAGGTTTTTAAGAAAATGTTTTAAGAAAAATTAATTGTCTTTATCATATTACCTGAGCAAATACCTTTGATAAATAACTAATTGAGACTCTTGAGTGACTTCATTGGGCTCTGCTCTATTTGGCACTCAGGATAATAGAAGCAGCATGCTCTCTGAGAGTTCTCTAGAACCATCAGAGCAGTAATAACTACCCTCTGGGGTCTCAACCTGCAGAAGGTGGAAAATGGTATCATCATCATCATTCTTCTTTTTCTCCTTCACTTCTTTCTCCTCCTCCCCTGCTTCTTTTTTTCCTATTCCTGCTCCTTCTCCTGCTTCTCCTGCTTCTTCTCCTCTACCTCCTCCTTCTCTTCCTCCTCTTTCCCTCACTACATGTGGTTCTTTTTCTACTTTAGGAACTATAATTATAAAAATATTATTTATTATCTTTATATATAATTATAGAAATGTAATTTTGGTTGCTTATATTTGGAAGACTTTTGGGGACTACATTAATTTTTTAATTTTAATTTGCTTGGGTTTTTTTTTTTTTTTTTCAAAAAGTAGGGACAATCTACTTTTTGTCTTGTGTGGGTTTTACTTATGATTTCTTGAAATATAGCTCTGAAAAAACATACTTTTAAAAAAGCCTATTGTGTTTCAAATGGAGCTACTTGATTATCTTTTAAACCCAAATCATTCTGGTTTTCATTGAAAAGCCAATAATCTCTGTGGCATAAATAGCATTATTTTCTGTTAGCCAAGAACTTTGAGGGTCTTCCCCTTCCAGATTGATATTTTTGTGATAGCAAATTAGACCATCTTTTGCTCACTTCTTACCTAACCCTTAGTTATTGAATGGACATTGTCTCAGACAAACTGAGACCTGGGAAAATCTTAATTCAGAAAAGTGAAGGTCACCCATTGCATCCTGGGCTTGCTCCTGGATTCTGATTGACTTTGAAGAAGAGATTGAGGCTGATGACTTTGCACAGCTCTCCCTTAAACCCAATTTACTTGGAAGCTAATATATCACTCTCTTGATGTAACTGGTCATCTTCAAGAATGAAGGATGAACAATAACTAAAATGATTAAATATGCCAGAGAACAAAGACTGGTAATCTCGGACTTCACCTCTCCCATTCCAACAGAATGACATCCAATATTCCACAGGTAATACTGCAGACAGTACTCAGAAAATCTCTCCATATAAACCAACAGCAATGAGCAAGGAACTAAAAGCCACTCCTGATTGGTGAGAAGAGCTGGGACTGCAAATTGCTCCAAGAGTATAAATATAATTCTTATTCAAAGTTTCAAAAATTATCTTTACCTACTAGGAGTGTAAAATCAGTATTATGTGTCACTGTTTGTGTTTTAAATATTCATTTTTATGCACTGACTTTTCTAGGAATTTATTTTGAGGTAGAGGAAATGAATAGTCATCCTGACATTTGTTTCATTCATTATGCAATTTTTCTAAAAGAAACCTCATCAGTTTCTAAGAGATACAAGACTTGAACCCAAAACAGGAATTCTGTTACAGATGTAGTGAAGGCTATTCCCCAAGATTCAAGCAACTCTTGGAAAACTGAAGAAGACTGAAAAAACTCTCCTCTCTCTAACTCCATCTTACTTTCACAAGAGAAGGTATGGCACTGATCTCCAACAGGAGAGAGTCCCATATCAAAGGGTTTTTAGTACTGGGGAGATTTCTCCCAGAACTTCAGAGTGGAAACAACTAGCCAGAAGGGGTGAGGAAAAACCTAACTCTTTCTTTGGGATAAGGAACCAAGGATTGGAATAGGTACATATTAGACCAGAGCAGAAGCTACTTATTCATGGCAGATAAAGCCCTCCTTGGATAAGGGTGACATTTGTAAAGTTGGAGTGTAAAGTTAAGCATTAGATCTCAAATCAAAATCTTTCATGTCCATAACCAGGGCTTTTGCTATTATATAGCATCAAGTCAAATCAACAAGGATTTATTAAACACTTAATATGTGATAGGCACTATACTAAGTGCTGAGGATTCAAAGTTAAAAAAAAAAAGAAGAAGAAGAAGAGTTCACAGTCTAATAAGGAAAGAGACAATTTGCAAACAACTATATACAAATTATATAAGGGAAAATTTGAAGAGATTCTGAGGGAAGGCAGAACTGGGAAAAGCTTCTTGCTGAGGATGGGGCTTGAATAGAGAAGATAAGAGGCATGGATATCATATTACTTATGTTCAGAAATTAGATTGCGGCAGCAAACAAGATGTTTTGAAGCTGATCAACAAGGGGATATTGCAGCAACCCAAATATAAAATGATGAAGACTTAGCTTAAGATGACAGCAAGGAGACTAGAGAAAAAATATCAAGTATAAATACAGATAATTGGATGTCATGTGGATAGAATGCTGGACATAGCGTCAAGAAGACTTGAGTTTAAATCTAGCCTTAGACCTTGACTGGCAATATGATCCTGGGAAACTCATTTAACCTCTTCCTGCTTCAGTTTCCTTATCTATAAAATTAGAATAGTAATTGCATCTACCTGGCAGGGTCTGTGTGAGAATAAAATGAGATTATGTTTTGTTTTGTTTTGTTTTTGTAGTATAATTTTATTTTTTCCTAATGACATTTCAAAACAATGTATGATATTCATTTTTACAGGATTTTGAGTTCCAAACTTTTCCTATTTCCTTCCCCTCTTTCAAAAATAATAGGCAATTTGATATAGATTATAAATGTATACTCATATAAAACATATCTTCATATTAGTCACAGCTGTGAAAGAAGAAATAGAACAAGACAATAAAAACCACAAAAAAAGAATAAAGTAAGTGAAAAAAAATTGCTTTGATTTGCATTCAGAATCCATCAATTCTTTCTCTAGATGTGGATATCATTTTCCTTCATGACCCTTTGTATTTGTCTTGGATTATTGTGTTGCTGAAAAGAGCTGAGTCATTCTTAGTTGATCATCACTCAATGTTGCTAATACTGTATACAATGTTTTCTTGGTTCTCCTCATTTTACTTTGCATCAGTTCCTACAAATATTTTCTAGTTTTTCTGAAGTCTGCTTCTTCATTATTTCTTATTAAGTAATACTATACAATAGTATTCCATTACATTCATATACACAATTTGTTTAGCTATTTCCCAGTTGATGGGTATCCCCTCAATTTCCAATCTTTTGCCACAACAAAAAGGATTGCTATAAATATTTTTGTGGCTATAGACCTTTTCCCCTTTTGATTATGAGATCATGTTCTTAAAGCATTTCAGAAACCTTAAAGTACTACATAAGTGCTAAGTATTATTTTTTATTAAAGTTTTTTTATTTTTCAAAACATATGCATGGATAATTCTTCAACATTAGCCCTTGCAAAACTTTGTGCTCTAATTTCCCTTCCTTTCCACACACCCTCCCCTAGATGGCAAGTAGTTCAATATATTTTAAACATGGCAGAAATATATATTAAATCCAATATATGCAAGCATATTTATATAATTATCTTGTTGCACAAGAAAAATCAAATCAAACCAGAAAAAGAGAGAGAGAGAGAGAGAGAGAGAGAGAGAGAGAGAGAGAGAGAGAGAAGCAAAATAAAATGCAAGCAAAATCAACAAAAAGAATGAAAATGTTGTTGTCTACCACATTCTGTTCCCATAGTTCTCATTCTGGATGCAAATGGCTCTCTTCATCACTGAACAGTTGGAACTGGCCTGAATCATCTCATTGTTGAAGAGAGCCACGTCCATCAGAATTGGTCATCATATAGTATTGTTGTTGAAGTACATAATGATCTCTTGGTTCTGCTCATTTCACTCAGCATCAGTTCATGTAAGTCTCTCCAGGTTTCTCTGAAATCCTTCTGCTGGTCATTTCTTACAGAATAATAATATTATATAACATTCATCTTGTTAAGGACCACACCTAAATGTGAAGGGGCAGGTCATTCTCTGAAGGCTCCCATAGCTATGAATTACAACACCCCTGAAGAAATTGCAAATCAGCTTTTGCTGACATAGATATTGCTTGTGGATTGGAAGTGAAATAACTTGGAGGCAGAGGGAAGAGGAGAGGGGTCAGAGAACACAACTGCCCCTTGGTCTCCTTATATCATTATCACCCTCTCACATGAAAGGATTTATTCTTCTGGTCAGTTAGATCTCCAGCAGCCACTAGGAGGTGGCTCCTGTAACATCATATACCATAACTTATTCAGCCATTCTCCAATTAATGGGCATCCATTCATTTTCAAGTTTCTTGCCACTATAAAAAGAGCTGCCGCAAACATTTTTAGTGCTAAGTATTATTACTAAAAAGACATTTTAAAGAAAAAAATGTATAGGATTCAGGATTCAGTGACTAGATATGGAGAGTGAAGGAAGAAGTAATTTTGAGCCAAGACAACTGAGAGATTGATGATACCACAAAGAGAAGTAGAAAATTTTGGAAAGATTTGCTTTGGTGGCAGATAATGAATCTGATATAGGATAGGGAAAGTTCAGAACCAAAGTTGTTTTCACTTTCTCTAGCTCTGCTTGATAGAACAGCTTTTGCTGGCTACACTTTTCCCACAGGTGCCTCTGACATAAGACTACCTTCTTCTCTTGTCCTTGGCTCCCCACACCTCCCAGTGATCCTCTTGGATTCCATAGTGCTTGCTGGACAGGGTTATTGATCTGGAGGTGGGAAAATGAAAACTATAGTTGCTAATTCATAAGCACATAGGCTGACTCTCATTCCTCCTGTCCTCGCAACCAGGACAGTCATCCTGTTTCATACCAGGCAGTTCATTGGTTCATTGCAACACTTCTTTACCTGCTGCTTAATGACGGTTAGGGCCAGGCTAATTTATTTTTAGTTTGGGCAATGATTAATTATTTGAGTAGCTGCATTTTATAGGCTGGTGATCTTGAACCCAGGCTGTCATTAACTTGTAGGAATTGATTGGAGGGTGTGAGACACAGCTAGAGGTTACTGCTATGTTTCACTATGGGAACAATAATGTAGGAAAAAATAATAACCTTCCCTCAAAACGGTCCTGTGTGAAATCATACAAGATGAAGTGGTGGTTGCCCTGGATACCAGATTCTAGATAAGATCAATGGGGAGAGCATACCCCCTTTGAGGGGAGGACCCAGCATGGTATCCAGCTCCAGCATAACTCTTCATATCCAATTTGTGTTTTTGGGTTATCCCTTCTCTGAACATAATCTCACCCTCCCCACCTCAAGCTCCAGCAAACTCCTTGTGTCCAGATACCTTCTTGTATCACAGGTTTTCCTAATTCACATCATCCATTGGACTCATTCACCGGACCCACAAGTGGTAAAGCTGGTATTAGAGTAAGCACAATGAAATAAGCTAAAAATAAACAGCATGAAGGGTGCCTTTCAGTCAACCTACTAAGACAAATTCATGAGGCAGATAAGTGGTGCAGAGGATAGAGCATAGGTTCTGAAATCAGGAGATACTGAGTTCAAATCCAGCCTCAGACTCTTGACACTTACTAGCTGTGTGACCTTGGGCAAGTAAGTTAACCCTGATTGCTTCACCAGAAAAAAAGACAAATTTATTTGGGGGTTTTAGATAGAAGGTCACATGGTGAGAAAGAACCCCACCCTGACTCCAGGACATCATCTAATATGGGAAGACTTTTACTCCTGCATACTGATACTCAAAACTAGGTAGCAGGATTGTGTGTAGTTAGGAGGAACTGAGTTCAAATTTGACCTCAGACACTTAAATAGCTGTGTGCTCCTGAGTAAGTCACTTAACAACTGATTTCCTCAATTTCCTCAACAATGAAATGGGAATAATAATAGTGCCTACCTCCCAGGATTGTTGTGAGAATCAAATGAGATGGTAATTGTAAAGCATTCCATTCTAATAAACACTTAATTTCTTATTATAAAAAAAAAATTTAAGAAGAATTTATTATGTGCTAGGCACTGCACAGGAAATTTATTGTTGTTCAGTCATTTTTTCAGTTGCCTTATCCTTTGTGACCCCCTTTGGAGTTTTCTTGGCAAAGATATTGAAAGTAGTTTGCCATTTCCTTCTCTAGCTCATTTTACAGATAAGGAATCTAAGGCAAACAGGGTTAAATGACACAGATAATAAGTATCTAAGGTTTGAACTCAGAATGATGACTCTTTTTGGTTTCCAGACCAATGCTCTATTGAGACTGCACCACCTACCTGCCCAGAAGCTTTGTTATGTCTTCTAAATTTTGGTGCCTCCATTACCCCTGCCTATTTATGGCTCTTTCCCCTTCTTTCTCCTGAAATTTCCATTTCCAAGGATGGGGCAAGAGAGTCACTGAGTCTATGGTTTAGGGCATCCAGGTTATATACAAGATAAATGCGGGAAGTGGATAGTCTCAGAGGGGAAGCACTAGAATTCTGAGGGATGGAGAAAGGCTTCCTCTAGAAGATGGGATTTTAACTGAGACTTGAGAGAAACCAGGGAAGGCAGGAAGTGGAGATGAGAAAGGAAAGAATTCCAGACTTGGGAAAATCCCCATTTTACAAAAGAGAAATCAAAGGCAGATATTAGTTAAGTGATTTACCCAAAATCATATATCTAGTTAGTGTCTGATAATGGGATTAAAATCCTGGTCCTCTTGAGTTCAGACCAGCTCTCTATCACCACCAGATTTCTCATTATAACATTTCATCTGGGCAATGATTTAACTGGAGCTTCTCTTTCTTTTTCTTCACATCCCAATCAAAACTTACCTCTTCCATGGCCCATTTCTTCTAAAATCTGCTAGGGAACTTCTCTGCTAACTTCTGCAAAATTAATCTATCCTGCTAACTAGAAAGAATACTTATTTTAGCTTCAGAAGAGGTGAATTCAAGTGCTGACTGATAAACTGAGCACCTGCATACTTGTCACTCATACTTAATATCTCTCAGTGTTATTTTCTCCATAAATAACAATCCTTGAATAACCTGCCTCATTGAGTTGTAAACTTGTAAAACTTTAAAACACTCAGTAAATGTGAGCTCTTATTGTGAGCCATGATAATGGAAGATAATGGCTTAATAACATATTATTCTAAATCCCAATATAACAGGCTTAAATAGGAAGCAAGTGAATGAATCTCCAGGGGTAGGAATTTCAGCCATCAGTACGGAGATATCTAGGAGAGAGGGGAGGGGGGAAATCTTTGCATGAAGCCCTTTAAACTATGCTTTAAACCAGCATCAAGCTGGCCCTGGATCTGACAGAGTCAATGCTCATCTCCATCCTCAGACTCTCTCTGCTTCCTCTCTATTGCTTCAGTGATAATGTGCTTTCTGGGATGAGAAGATGCACATGGCATTTTGAGTGAGCCAGCTCCAGCTGTCTGGACAGAAAGACTCCTTCAGACTCGCCCTCCACATCTTGGTTAGTTCCTTTATATAATAACAGTATCTGTAGCATTTGCTCATTCCCTTCATCCAAAGATCCCCAAACTCTTCAAAACATGTGATGAGTCCAATGTTTCTTCCTTCTTCTTGTCTTCCTCCTCCTCCTTCACTCATTGTCCCAGCAAGATCACAAGCTGGCTCTTTCTTTATTTTGACAGATGGTCACATAGAAAAGTTTGCCAAAGGTCACAGTGGAAACAGTGTGGTCAATAGAGGATCCAGGAATACTGGCCTCTGCCCCATCCCTTTTCCATTCTGGATGTCAGATCTTCTTTTGGGATGATTTACCACTCCTTGGTGAACCATCCCAAATGCCTTCTGGGATTGTGACTGGAATCCTTAAGGTTCTATTTATCATATGATAGAAAGAAGAGAAAGCAATTGCTGAACCCAAACTGGAATGCAATGAGGGGAAGGAATCAGTATATTTCTCTCTCTTATCTTCTGTTTTTTTTTTTGTTTGTTTGTTTGTTTGTTTGTTTTTGTTTTTATTCTCTTGTGTCCTCCCTTTTTTTCCCTTCCCCATTCCATTCCTTATAGAGATCCATGATCTTGTTCTCTCTGTCTCTCTGCCTCTCTGCCTCTCTGCTTCTCTCTCTCTCTCTCTCTCTCTCTCTCTCTCTCTCTCTCTCTCTCTCTCTCTCTCTCTCTCTTTCTTTCTTTCTCTCTCTTTCTCTCTCTCTCTTTCTCTCTCTCTCTTTCTCTCTCTCTCTTTCTCTCTCTCTCTCTCTTTCTCTCTCTCCCTTTTTCTCTCTCTCTTTCGCTCTCTTTTTCTCTCTCTTTCTCTTTCTCTCTCTCTTTCTCTCTCTCTTTCTCTCTCTCTGTCTCTCTCCCTTTTTCTCTCTCTCTTTCACTCTCTTTTTCTCTCTCTTTCTCTTTCTCTCTCTCTCTGTCTCTCTCCCTT